>NC_085930.1:86113333-86416363 GCF_028885625.2 Pongo pygmaeus
GTGAGAATGGATATCTTTGTCTTGTTCCTGCTCTTAGGAGGAAGTATTTAGTTATGTACCATTAGGCATAGATTTGTTGTGGGTTTTTTATAGATGTCTTTTATCTAGTTGAAGAAGTTCATGTCTATTCCTAGATTTTTGAGTGTTTTTTTTTAATCGTAAAAGGGTTTTGGGTTGTGTCAAATGCTTTTTCTGCATTACTGATATGATCATGTAATTTTTAAAACTTCTATTGATTGTATTATATTAATTGATTTTCTGATATTAAACCAACTTTGCATTCTTGGAAGAAACCTCATTTAATTTTGATATATAATTTATATAAATCATAAATATATATATATATTGCTGGGTTCAGTTCACTGGTATTTTGTTAAAGATTTTGCATCCATGTCTATAAAGATATTGGTCTATAGTTTCCTTGTGACGTCTTGTCTGTTTCTGGTATCAGGATAATGCTGGCCTCATAAAGTAATTTGAAAGGTGTTCACTCCTTTTCAATTTTTTGGAAGAGTTTTTGAAGAATTGGCATTCTTCTTTGAATGTTTGGTTGAAGTCAGCAGTGAAATAATCTGGGTCTGGTCTTTTCTTTGTGGGTAGTCTTTTGATTAGTAATTCAACCTTCCTACTTGTTACAGGTCTAGTAAAATGGCTTACTTCTTTTTAAGCCAGTTTTGATAGTTTGTGTCTTTGTAGAAATTTGTCCGTTTCATCTAAATTGTCCAATTTTTGGCTTACAATTGTTCATAGAATTCCTTTATAATCATTTATATTTCTGTAAGGTTGTGGTAATGTTTCATCTTTTATTTCTGATTCTGGCAATTTGAATCTCCTCTCTTTTTATCATGGTCAATCTAACTAAGGGTTTGTCAATTTGGTTGACTTTGTCAAAGAAACTTTTTTTTTGTTTGTTTTTACTGGTCTTCTCTATTACGTTTCTATTCTGTATTTCTACCCTAATCTTTGTTATTTCCTTTCTTCTGCTTGTTTTAGGTTTAGCTTGCTCTTCTTTTTTGAGTATCATAAAATGGAAGGTTGGGTTATTGATTTGAGATCTTCTTTCCCAATGTAGAAACTTATAACTATGCATTTTCCTCTAAGCATTGTATTAGCAGCATTCTACTAGTGTTGATATGTTGTATTTTCATTTTAATTTATTTCAAAATATTTTATGGTTTCCCTTTTGATTTCTTTTTTGATCCACAGGTTATTTAGGAGTGTGTTATTTAACTTTCACAAATTTAGGGATTTTTCTTGCTATCAATCTCTAGTTTTATTTCATTGTGGTTGGAGAATATTTTTGTGATACTTTTATTTTAAAACATTTATTTAGGTTTCTTGTATGGTGTATTAGGCCATTCTCGTATTCCTGTAAACAAATACCTGAGACTGGGTAATTAATAAGAAAATAGGTTTAACTGGCTTCTAGTTCTGCAGGCTGTACAGGAAGCATAGCACTAGCATCTGCTTCTGGGGAGGCTTCAGGAATCTTACAATCATGGTGGAAGGTGATGGGGGAGCAGGCATCTCATATGGCAGGAACAAAAGTGAGAGAGAGTGTGTGTGGAGTGGAGAGGTGCCACACACTGTTAAATGACCAGATCTCATGTAAACTCAGAACGAGAGCTCACTTATCACTAAGGGGATGGCCCAACCCATCTATGAGGGATCTGCCCCCATGATCCTATCACTTTCCACCAGGTCCCACCTCCAAGAATGAGGATTACATTTCAGCATGAGATTTGGGCAGGGACAAATATCCAAACTATACCATATGACATGGCACATGGCCTATCCTGGAAGTAGGTACTCATTTGTTTCTAACTCTCTTTATTTAGTATAATGCTTTGAGATTCATCCATGGCATTGCAAGCATCAGTAGTTCATTTTAATTGCTGAATAATACTTTATTGTATGGGTGTGGATATTTCACTACTGTTCATCTATAATCTAGTTGATGGCTATTTGGTTTGTATTGAGTTTTTTACTATTGTGAATGAATCTGATATCAGCCTTTACATGTAAGACTTTGTGTGTGTGTGCATATATATATATATATATATATATATATATTCTCTCTATATAAGTACATATATATATTAACATGGATGTTCAAAGTAGTTTTATTTTTTCTTTGGTAACAGCCATAAACTAGAAACAACTCAAGTATTCCTCCACAGGTTAATGTTATAGTTGTGTATTCATACCATGGAATACTGTGCAGCAACAAAAAGAAAAAAATATTGATGCAACAACTAGAATGGATCTCAAGGGGAAAAAAAGCCCATCTCGGAAGGTTACATACTATGTAATTCCATTTATAAAATTTTCTTGATGTAACAAAATTATAAACATGGAGAAAAGATTGGTGGCTACTAGGAATTAGAGATGGTGGTGGGTGGTGTGCCTATAAAAGGATAGCATGAAGGAGCCTTGTGGTGATGGAACACTTCGTGTGTGGTAGTAGTTATACAAATCTACACACGGATAAAATTGCATGGAAACCACACATATACAAATAAATATGCAAAATGATGAAATCTAAATAAGCTCCGGACTATACCAATGTCAATTTCCTGGTTTAGATATTGTACTGTTTTTAAGCAAGATGTTCATGTTGGTGGAAACTGGGTGAAGAATACATGGGATCTACCTCTGCAAGTTTTTTGGCAACTCTTGTGAATGTATAATTATTTCAAAATGAAAAGTTCGAAATACAGATATATATTGTTAATTGCCTGGAAGATACATATCCCAATGTGGATGTTCTTGATTTATTGTGTAGTGTGTTTTTGCTTTATTTTTAGCAATAATGCCTGATTAAGTTCTGGGAAAGAAGGTTGTGTGACAGAAACACACTGTATTTTTCAGTGTCCAAATGCATACTAACGAGTATTAGTCTCATACTCATAATTTTTATTTTTTAAAAATAAAAAAGGGCTGGGCGCGGTGGCTCAAGCCTGTAATCCCAGCACTTTGGGAGGCCGAGGCAGGCGGAACACAAGGTCAGGAGATCGAGACCATCCTGGCTAACACAGTGAAACCCCATCTCTACTAAAAATACAAAAAATTAGCCAGGCATGGCGGCGGGCGCCTGTAGACCCAGCTACTTGGGAGGCTGAGGCAGGAGAATGGCATGAACCCGGGAGGCGGAGCTTGCAGTGAGCGGAGATCGCGCCACTGCACTCCAGCCTGGGCAACAGAATGACACTAGTCTGGTAGTCTGGTAAAATAAAATAAAAAAGTTAAAACCAGCTAATCAGCTAAACATTATATCCACCGAGGTGAGAGCATTTAGCATTCACCATGTTAAAATTATGTACTTGTATTTATTTTAGAGCAATGGTTCTTAACGTTTTCGGATTCATAATACCTTAAAATCTAAGGAAGGCTATGCATACATCTTAGAATTGTGTTCTTTTTTTTAACTTTGATTTTAGAATCAGGGGGTACATGTGCGGGTTTGTTACAAAGGTATAGTGCATGATGCTGAGATTTGGGGTATGATTGAACCCATCACCCAGGTAGTGAGCATAGTACCCGATAGATAGTTTTTCAGCAATCGTCTCCACTTCTCTCCCCAACCTAGTAGTCCCCAGTGTCTATTGTTCTCATCTTTATGTCCATGTGTACCCTATGTTTAGCCCCCACTTATAAGTGAGAATATGTGGTATTTGGTTTTCTGTTCTTGTGTTAATTCGCTTAGGAAAACAGCTTCCAGCTGCATCCATGTTGCTACAAAGAACATGATTTTTTTTCTTTTATATAACTGCATAGTGTTCCATAGTGTATATGTACCACATTTTCTTTATCCAATCCACCATTGATGGGCACCTGAGTTGATTCTATGTTTTTGCTATTGTGACTACTGCTGGAATGAACATATGAGTACATGTATCTTTTGGGTAGAATGATTTCTTTTCCTTTGGGTGTATACCCAGTAATGGGATTGCTGGGTTGAATGGTAATTCAACTCTTAGTTCTTTGAGGAATCTCCAAACTGTTCTCCATAATGGCTAGACTAACTTACCTTCCCACCAACCATTTTTGTGTCTGTATTCTCAGCAGTCTTGCCAATATCTGTTTCTTTGTTTTTTGTTGTTATTGTCTGTTTGTTTGTTTGCTTGCTTGCTTTTTAACACAGCCATTCTGACTGGTGGGAGATAGTATCTCATTGTGGTTTTAATTTGCATTTCTCTGATGATTAGTGATGATGAGCACTTTTGCATATGATTTTGACCACATATATGTCTTTTTTTGAGAAGTATCTGTTCATGTCCTTTGCCTACTTTTTAATGGGGTTATTTGTTTTTTGCTTATATGTTTGTTTAAGTTCCTTATAGATTGTTGATATTAAAACTGTCAGATGCATAGTTTGTGAATATTTTCTCTCATTCTGTAGGTTGTCTGTTTACTCCCTTGATCGTTTTTTTGTTGTTGTTGTTGTGCAGAAGCTCTTTAGTTTAATTAGGTCCCTCTTGGTAATTTTTATTTGTGTTGCAATTGCTTTTGAGAACTTAGCCATAAATTATTTGTGAAGGCCAATATAGAGAAGGGTATTTCCTAGGTTTTCTTCTAGGATTGTTATAATTTGAGGTTCTACATTTAAGTCTTTAATGCATCTTGAGTTAATTTTTGCATGCAGCAATAAGTAGGGCTCCAGTTTCATTCTCCTGAAAATGTGCAGCCAGTTATCCCAACATTATTTACTGAATAGGGAAATCTTCCCTATTGCTTATTTTTATTGAGTTTGCTAGAGATCAGTTTGTTGTAGGTGTGTGGCTTTATTTCTGGGTTTTCTATTCTCTTCCATTGGTCTATGTGTCTGTTTTTGTACCAGTACCATGCTGTTTTGTACACTGTAGCCTGGCAGTGTAGTTTGAAGACAGGTAATGTGATGCCTCCAGCTTTGTTCTTTTTGCTCAGGATTGCTTTGTTTATTCAGGCTCTTTTTTGGTTCCATATGAATTTTAGCATAGTTTTTTCTATTTCTGTGAAAAAAATGACATTGGTACTTTGATAGGAATAGCACTGAATCTGTAAACTGCTTTGGGCACTATGGCCATTTTAATGATATAGATTCTTCTAACCCATGAGCATGAAATGTTTTTCTATTTTTGGCATTATCTTTGATTTCTTTCAGCAGCATTTGTAGTTCTCCTTGTAGCGATCTTTCATTTCTTTGGTTAAATATATCCTGAGGTATTTTATTTCTTCTTTTGGCTATTGTAATTGGGATTGCGTTCTTGATTTGACTCTCAGCTTGAATGCTATTGGCCTTTATAAATGCTACTGATTTTTGTACGTCGATTTTGTATCATGAAACGTTACTGAAGTCATTTATCAGTTATAGGAGCACTTTGGCAGAGTTTTTAGGGTTTTCTAGGTATAGAATGATCTCAGCAGAGAAGAAAGATAATTTGACTTTCTCTTTTTCTATTTGGATACCTTTAATTTCTTTGTCTTGCCTGATCACTCTGGCTAGGTCTTCAAGTACTATATGGAATAGGAGTGATGAAAGTGGTCATCCCTGTGTTCTTCTAGTTCTTAGGGGGAATGCTTCCAACTTTTTCCCATTCAATATGATGTTGACTGTGGTTTATTATAGATGGATCTTATTATTTTGAGGTATGTTCCTTTGACGCCTGGTTTGTTGGGTGGTTTTATTAAGAAGGGATGTTGGATTTTACCAAATGCTTTTTCTGCCTCTATTGAGATGATCATATATGGTTTTTGTTTTTAATTATTTATGTGATGAATCACATTTATTAATAAACATATGCTGAACTATCCTTGCCTTCCAGGAATAAAGCTCACTTAATTGTGGTGGATTACATTTGTGATGTGCTGCTGGATTCAGTTTACTATTATTTTGTTGCAAATTTTTGTGACTATGTTTATCAGGGATATTGGCCTGTAGTTGTCTTTTTTATTGTGCCCTTGCCAGATTTTGGTGTCAAGATGATAATGGATTTGTAGAATGGGTTATGGAGGAATCCCTTCTTCCTGATTTTTTTGGGATAGTTTCAGTAGGATTGATACCAGCTCTTTGTATGTGTGGTAGAATTTGGCTTTGAATCCATCTGGTTCAGGGCTTTCTTTTTGCTTGATAGATTTTCTAAATTACTAATTCAATTTTATAAGTCATTATTAGTCTCTTCAGGATTTGTGTTTCTTCCTGTTTCAACCTTCAGAAGTCGTGTGTTTCCAGAAATGTGTCCATTTTCTTTAGGTTTTCTAGTTTGTGCACTAAGAGATGTTCATAGTAGTCTCTGAGAATCTTTTGTATTTCAGTGGAATCAGTTGTAATTCACCTTTGTCATTTCTGATTATGCTTATTTGGATCTTCTCTCCCTCCTTTCTCTGTTAATTGAGGTAGTGGTCTATCAATCTTGTTTAGCCTTTCAAAAACAATTTTTTGTTTCAATGATCCTTAGTAGTTTATTTTGTCTCAATTTCATTTAGTTCTCCCTGATTTTAGTTATTTCTTTTCTTCTGCTAGTTTTGGGTCTAGTTTGTTCTTGATTTTCTAGTTCTTTTAGGTGTGACATGACCTTGTTAATTTGGGAATTTTCTATCTTTTTGATGTATGTGTTTAGTGCTATAAACTTTCCTCTTAATGTTGCTTTCACCACATCTCATAGGTTTTGGTATGTTGTGTCTCTATTTTCACTTGTTTCAAATTTTTTTTGTTCTGTCTTAATTTCATTGTTTACGCAAAAGTCATTCAAGAACAAGTTGTTTAGTTTCCATATGTTTGTGTGGTTTTGAGAAGTCCTTTTCAAATTAATTTCTATTTTTGTGTCACTGTGGTCTGAGAAAATGCTTGGTATGATTTCAGTCTTTTTGAATTTAAGAAGACTTGTTTTATGCCAGAGCATGTGGTAGATCTTAGAGTCTGTTGCATGGGCAGATGAGAAGAATGTGTATTCTATGGTTGTTGGGTACAGTATTCTGTAGCTGTCTATTAGGTCAAATTTGCTAAGTGTTGAATATAAGTGCAGAATTTCTTTGTTAATTTTCTGCGTCAATTATCTGTCTAATGCTGTCAATGGGGTGTTGCAGTCCCCCACTATTATTGTGTGGCCATCTATCTCTTTTCTTAGGTAGACACTACCAGATGAGTGTCTAGTAGTCTAATTGTTTTATAAGTCTGAGTGTTCTAATGTTGGTTGTGTATATATTTAAGATAGTTAAATCTTCTTGTTGAATTAAACCCTTATCATTATGTAATAATCTTTGTCTTTTCTTACTGTTTTTGGTTTAAAGTCTGTTTTATCTGTTACAAGAATAATGACTTCTGCTCTTTTCTGTTTTTTATCGTTGCATGAATAAATCTTTCTTAGTCCCTTTACTTTGAGCCTATGGGTGTTATTTACATGTGAGATGGGTCTCTTGAAAACAGCAGATGAATGAATTTTGTTTTTTAAATTCAATTTGCCACTTTATTTCTTTTCTTTCTTTCTTTTTTTTTTTTTTTTTTTTTTATTGAGACTGAGTCTCGCTCTGTCGCCAGGCTGGAGTGCAGTGGCACGATCTCGGCTCACTGCACCCTCTGACTCCCTGGTTCAAGTGATTATCCTGCCTCAGCCTCCCAAGTAGCTGGGATTACAGGCACATGCCACCACACCCAGCTAATTTTTGTATTTTTAATAGAGATGGGGTTTCACCATGTTGGCCAGGGTGGTCTCAGTCTCCTGACTTCATGATCTGACCACCTTGGCCTCCTCAAGTGCTGGGATTACAGGCATGAGCCACTGTGCCTGGCCCACTTTATGTCTTTTAAGTGGAGCATTTAGGCTGTTTACTTTCAAAGTTAATATTGATATATGAGGTTTCATTCCTGTCATAGTGTTAGCTAGTTGCTTTGCAATCTTGATTGTGTAGTTACTTTACAGGGTGTGTGGACTTTGTACTTACATATGCCTTTGTGGTAGCAAGTATTGTTCCTTTGTTTCCATTTTTAGAACTTCCTTAAGCATTTCTTCTTACATCAGTCTGATGACGATGAATTCCCTCAGTGTTTGCTTCTCTGGGAAGGACTTTACTTCTAATTTGTTTATAAAGCTTAGTTTGGTAGGATATGAACTTCTTGGCTGGCATTTCTTTTCTTTAAGAAGACTAAAACTAGGCCCCCAATCTCTTCTGGCTTATAAGGTTTCTGCTGAGAAGTCTGCTGTTAGTCTGATGGAATTCCCTTTGTGATTAACTGGACCCTTTCCTCTCCTTACCTTCAAGATATTCTTTCATGTTGACTTTGGGTATTCTGATGACTATATGCCTTGAGGATGGTTGTCTTATGTAGTATCTCACAGGAGTTCTATGAATTTTTTGTATCTGTATGCCAATGTCTCTTGCAATATTGGGGAAATTTTCTGGAATTATAACCTCAATTTGTTTTCCAAGTTACTCACTTTCTCTTCTTCTCTCTCAGGAATGCCAATAAATCATAGGTTTGGTCATTTTACAGAATCTCATATTTCCCAAAGGTATTGGTTATTATTTTAATTCTTTTTTATTTTTTTCTGACTGGGTTAATTCGAAAGACCAGTCTTCAAGCTCTGAAATTATTTCTTCTGCTTATTCTGGTCTGTTGTTAAGACTTCCAACTATACTTTGACATTCTTGTAGGAAATTTTTTAACTCCAGAATTTGTGTTTGTTCTTTTTCTTAATATAACTATGTTGTCTTTCAAATCTAAGATTTTTTTTTCTGGCTTCTTCATATTGGATTTCAATTTTCTCTTGGATCTCATTGAGCTTCCTTGCCATTCATATTCTGAATTCTATGTGTGTCATTTTAGACATTTTATTCTGGCTAGGATCCATTGTGAAGGAGCCAAAACATGCTGGCTTTTTGTATTGCCAGAGATCTTGTGCTGAATCCCTATCTGAGTGAAGTGATGCTTCTTTTCTTGAATATGCTATTGCTTGGATAGGGCTTTTAAATTTTTTATTCTTTTTTCCATTGAGGGTATGACCACAGTGTATGTTGTGTATGATTGATTGGTGTTATATCTGGATACTCTCAGAGGACCAAGGTTCTGTATGGGTTCCTTGGTTGCAAATAGGTTCATGCAGTTGCTTTCTCAGATGCTGTATGTCATAGCAATGTATTTTTGTTTGGTGGTGTAATTCAGGCTGCAGTCCAGTAGATAGTACTTAAGTGTAGGAGCCAGTAGGTAGGCTATAGGCTGTCAGCATGAATTCATCCCCACCTAGAGTAGAGCTACTGAAGTGCAGAAAGAACCCTCCTGAGTTTGTGCTTGCCTTCAGCAGGGGTAGAGTCATTGGAGAAGTGGAGAAAGCAACCTTCCCCAGTGTACACTCATCATGCTCCATTGGAAATAACCATAGTCATGTCTGTAAAAGTCCACTGGGGAGGGGGCAGGGGTGAGAGATGACTCCCTCTCCATGTCTGTTCCCAGCCTTTGGTGGTGCCGCCTTCAGTGGTTGGCACTGCACTTGTGTTTCCTTTGTCCTGGGGGAGGCTTTGGCAGTCTGTGCTCTCCACTTCCTTGGGGTGGTATGCACTGAGGGTTAGTTCTCCAAGAAACCCACAACTTCCTGGAGATCCGCCAGTTCCTTGTGCTTGCCAAAGTCAGAGTGGGTTATGAGGATTGTCTGTGGGAGGTCTGGTGGTATTGCAGTTCAAGAGTGGAGCTCCAGGTAAGACAGTGCTGCCACAGGTGCACAACTATTATGGTGTCCACCGTCTCGACCGGGGTGTGAGAGGGTTTTGCATGGCTGTGCAAACTGGCCACCCAGTTCTTTATTCCAAGGAAGATCTCTAATTGCCATTGACATTGATAGTGTTGTTGGTCTTAGGGACAGAGGGGCTCCCCATCAGTTTAGCAGTCATCAGATTGTCAGAGGGGTAAGGGGAACAGGTAAGCACTCCCACCTATCCTTTTTGCTGGGCTCTGGCTGAGGAGTCAATCTCATCCAGACTTTTGCTGCTTTTTTTTCTATGCTCCCCAGCTTCTTCATGTGGGCACTCTGACATGTTCTAGCTATCCTCCCTCCATTTGCCACTCAAAATGATTATTTGCCAGTAACTTTGATCTTTCTTCAAAGAATAACTGGCATACAATATCCCTAGTCAGCCATGTGGCAGAGTCTTCACCCTGAGATTGCTGGCTCCAGCAAGACATTCAGCTCCATTTGACAACCTGTGGACTCTAAGTGCCACAAATTCAAATGTCCATTGTGAGAAGATTTTTAACTACAAATTTAAGTTTTTGAAATTGTTTTTGTTTTGGAATTGAAAATAAAATTATAGCTTTTATGGTACTGAAAGAACAAAGGTAGGTATTTTCTTAAACAAAGCAGTACTTTGTTTTTAAAATGAGTTTAACATCTGCATGTGAATATCAATAGATTATAAGACATTATATCCACTTTATACTTTTCATTCTGTACGAATATAAAGACTCACTTTTCCTTCTAGGGATGATATTTTAAAATCACTCTTCATATGTGAGTAATTATTCCTATACCTATGAGAGGTAATCTATACAGTTATAGCTTACCTGAAATGTATAAATTAAACTGAAATGTGAGTTTCATTTTCCATTGATTTGTAACATAGTTTCATTTTCTATTCAGCTAATTTAGGAAATGTGTTCATTGTAATTGGACTGAGTGTGACTATATGGTTTAAGGCTTCTTTCAATTTATATAATGAGTCCTGCTAAATATTTCTGCATGTCATTTTGAGGATTGTTATGTCAATTACATTCATTCTGTTCTCTCTGGAGTAGTAAGATGTGTGCTTTTCATCTTGCCTTTTCTACTGTATATAGAGAGCATATTATTAGTACTGCTGTCTCTAAAACAAATTGACTTTTCATGCTTAGACCTTTGCTCATTGCTAATTAACACCATTTCCCCCTTTCTTTATCAGTTGTTCTGAATATTGTTTTTCTACTTTGAAATTTGTTCTTTCTTTATAATAGTACCTCTTCAGAAAGAAAATCAAAGCAATTGTTATTTAGTTTTTCAACTTGATGTCTTTGTAAAATGTATCCACATATTCACTTCTTTTTTCTTTCCATTCAATGAGAATATTTGTTGCTCTCCTACAGAGTGTACTTTTTGACATCATTAATAGTGAAATCTATATTAGTAATTCTAGAAGAAATAGACTTTCATTCTATATTTGTCTAAAAAATCAACTCAATTAAAAATATGTGAGATATTGCACATATTAATTAGCTCCGTTTAGCAATTTCACAGCGTATACATATTTCAAAACATGTTGAACATGATCAATATATACAATTTTTATTTTTCAATTAAAGATATATTTTTAAAAGAACAAACTATATTCTTGGAACCCAGATAAGATTAAAAATAGATACAACTCTGAGAAATTTTTTTGGTGGCTGATACATAATCTTTGTATTCAAGTCTGGTTTACAGAAGTATAATTTCCATAGAATGAAATTAAGTAATCTGTAATGTAAAATACAAATTTTTACATTGTGTTTTTATTCAATTTTATTCAAATGTAATGTCAATTTCAATGTGTTTTTAACAAATATAGTGCTGTAACAAACACTGTAATCAAGATATAGAATAGCTATAGCATCTAAAAAGTTTCCCCATACCCTTTTGTAATCAACCCTTACCCTCACCTCCAGCCACAGAAAACTATTAATCTCTTTTCTGCCTCTATTGTTCACCTTTTCTGATAATATCATATAAATAGAATCATATAGTGCATAGCCCTTTGAGTCTGGCTTCTTTTACTTAGCATAATTCATTTGAAAGTCATCCATGTTGTTGCATGTATCAGTAATACATTCCTATTCATTGCTGGATGGTACTTCATTGCATGGATGTACCACCATTTTAAAAATCTATTCATTAACTGAAGAATATTTTGATTGAGTAGATTATTGAGTGATGTGGTAAATGTCTGTTTAGCTTTCTAAGAAATTACCAGACTCCTTTCCAAAGTAGCTGTGCCATTTTACATTCCCATCAGCAGCATATAAGAGTTGCAGCTGCTCTGCATTCTCAAAATTCTCACTTGGTACTGTGAGAATTTTAAATTTTATTTTATTCATTTTTAGAAATTGTATAGTGGTATGTTGTGGGGTTTTAATTTGAATTTCCCCAATGAGTAATGATATTGAACATTTATTATCTGTATATTTGCCAGCTGAGGACTTGGTCTACTGCACCATACTGAACAGTAAAATGAAATAAAATATGATAAAATAAAATTATAACTACTTTCAGAGAAGGCTAGACCTCATCACATAGAGACAGCTATGTGGGTCATGGTACTAGTTAAATATCTGTATGTTTAAATTAGCAAAGGGTCCAGTGGATGTGGACCCAGCCTTAGCTAAACTGAGTAGCACTTGTCTTAAGCTAGAATTCCTCAACAAACAGTGCTTGAGAAGGGTTTGCATGCAGTCATTCGCTTTTAGAAGTTATCTTCTAAAGAGATAGAATTAGAGGTTGGGGAAGATGAAACAAAGGTTCAAGAGTTATTGAGCTGATCACTTCTAGGGCAGCTGTACCTCAATTCTGGATCAAGGCATAGTTTCCCTGAAGCAACTATGATAACATTGCCTTAATTTCCTTCTTGTTTTATTATTTTCTTCTATCTCTTCTCCCCTTACACCCATCGTTCCTAATTTCCTTTCCATTCTCCAATTGTAACTATCATAAGCAACATACAGTCAAGAGTGAAGAATTACCTTTTGTCCAAAAAAGAGAAAGAGCCCATTTCTCTTAATATCATGATTCACAGGTCTGTAAGCACTTTGAGAACTTAAAAAAAATGCTTTATGTTTTGTTTATATTCAGTCTTTGCACAGAATCTGGAATATAGTGATTGCTCTAGGACTGTATTTTGACTAAATAAATGAATTTATGATGTTTAGGCCATTCCAAGATCACTTGAAGATTCTCCCTTTTTTTCTATGCCTAAAGACAAAACTATGGTGATAATTATGCCAAATCTTTTAAACACTCCTGAAGGTTCCTGAAAGATTGTTCTTGAGATTTTATTATCTTTGCTGTTAGATGAAGTGCAGACTTTACAATTAGATTACTACTCCATGCAATACCTTCTCCAAGGCCCTCAAAAATGTCTTTTTAAAAATTATCAGAACAGAGCCTATGGAAATTTCTGTGTCCCATTTGCATTCAAAGCCTGTCTAATAAGCCAATGTTCGTCTCCCTATAATTCAAGCTCCAAGACACTGGTTTTACTCACCCAAGCCTGTGAACAATGATCTATCCACCCAAGTTAGTAATATTAAGTCAAATTTATGCAGGTAGGCTTTCAGCATATTTCCCATTTGGAGCTGCATTCTTCTTCCATAGTCTGTATATGAACAACAGCATTAGTTATAAATGTTTCCCAGTGAACCAGCACTCCAAATGATAGAAGTGAAACTTATTGTAGTTCTTACAAAACACTGACATGAATCCTACCAATCATGATGACATGAGACTGAGAAACTCCATTTGACTTTGTGACTGGTGTTTTGTCATTTTAAAGTGAACTGGTGAGACTTGAAAGACTTCTGATCAGATAATTTTTTAAGAGTATGAGTGGAGTATTGTTGAGCAAACATATTTTTGACTGTCAAGGAGCAGAAGAACCAGTTTACTCCAAAGAATGCAGAAATGATCACTTTCTACCTTGAATAATAACAATGGTAATTACCAATACTGTTTGAAAAAGGAAAAGGGGGCAGTAGAAATCATGCTTTGTATTATAAAATGCCTTTTTGTCATTTTTCCTTTTTTGTTTGAGAGAGGGTCTCACTCTGTTGCCCAAGCTGGAGTGCAGTGGCACAATCTCAGCTCACTGCAGCCTAGATTTCCTGGGCTCAAGCAATCCTCCCACCTCAGCCTCCCAATTAGCTGGGACTACAGGTACATGCCACCACACCCAGCTAATTTCAACTTTGTCATTTTTCTGATCCCATTATCTCACTTTTTTCTTCCTATTGGCATACAATCCTTTTGTTTGTGGCAATTGAATCATCTGAAATAGAAAATCTAGTTCAAATATCATGATTATTAATGGATACAATAACGAAATGAAGGTGCCAATTTGCTAGTCTGTTGAGGACACATTCTCTCAAACACACATGCACCTGATCACTTGCTCATTCACACGCACATAAACTACATTGATTATCATTCCTAACACTTGCATAATAACTTAGCTTGAAAAGCACTTCCACAACCCTTTTGCTTCTCATTTAGTTCCTGCCACACATCTGTAGGTTAGCTCTCATGCCCATATCAGTTAAGAAATTAATGCCTATGAAGATTCAGTGACTTGAACCCACATGTCCTACTTTTGGCAGGTTGCTCTTCTATTCTACTTGTGGGAATAACAAAATTATCTCCCTCAAAGTGTTATTTTGTAGATTACATGAGAAGATACACATAGAGCATTTACCACATGGTCTGGCATATAGCAAGTACCGAGCAAACAGTAGCTAAATTTATGAATATCCTAGGGGAATGTACATCATACCACAACCCTTGTCTGTCCCTTTTAACAGCCTCCTGTGATAGAGACATCTTCATGTGAAATATTTCTCAAAAGGTCATTCTTCTTAATCATCTTTAAAATAGTGTTACTTTCTAAAACCACAAGAATACTGTACTTTTAACACAGAGAATTTTGTGCCAGTCATTTATACATAAAAAGACAAATTGGCTGCATCTATTTATTAGTATAGAAATCCATATTAAGAAAATCAATATTGCATGGACTTTTATAAAGCTCACTCTAAGAGGTCAGGAGATTGAGACCATCCTGGCTAACATGGTGAAACCCCATCTCTACTAAAAATACAAAAAATTAGCCAGGTATGGTGGCACATGCCTGTAGTCCCAGCTACTGGGGAGGCTGAGGCAGGAGAATCACTTGAACCAGAGAGGCGGAGGTTGTAGTGAGCTGAGATGGCGCCGCTGCACTCCAGCCTGGGTGACAGGGCGAGATTCCATCTCAAAAAACAACAACAACAAAAACAAACAACAAACAAACAAAAAACTTCACTCTATTATATTATCATATCTCCATTTGCATTTCTGACATTTGAGGTTTTATGTTTTTAATATAAGAAGATAGATCGTAATACCGGCCTTCCATCAGTTTCCTTAGGAAGGGGATTCTGAAGTAGATGCTTCTATGTAGAAAGTTTATTGGAGAGTGTCCTTGGGGTCAATATCTGTGAGGGTCGAGGGAAGCAGGACTGGCAGACGGTAGATATTGCACCAGCGATGGTAGACAGATCCTCAGCCTGGACCTTGGATAACCGTCAGGGTTGACCTACATGGACTTTTGTACACCCTCATCCACAAGTCTTTGCATGCTGAAATCTCTGTAGCTACAAGTCTCTGTAGCTAAAGGCATGGCCCACAGAGCCCCTCAGCTGAGACTCCAGCCACCCACACTCCCAGCAACTGAGCTGTTGTGGGGAGTCCTCTACAAAACAACATCAACCACAGTATCCCTTCCTGTGTCTCTCCCATGTGCTTTTTCATTCTTGATGCTTTCTTGATCACATTCTAAGAGAGCTGGTGAGAAGAATGAAGCCTTTAATGCTTCTCTTTTGGAGTTGTCAGTGTGATTTTTATTATCATTGATTTTTGCCTCTTTACCTTTAAAGATACTAGGGTAAGGATTTTTTTTAAATACTGAAATTGACTTGTTTCCAGCTTGGGTTAAGGCCCAGGATCCTGGCAGGAAATAAGTGGCACACTCAAATGGGGGTAACCAAGGAGAATTTAATGAAGGGGCTATTTAAAAATGTATGGGCAAAGTTAAGGAAAACTGATGATGAATAATGAAACCCTGTGTGGGTAACAGTGAGAAACCACTGCTGTCTCAAAGCTTGAAGGACAAGGACCAGGAAAGGGTACAGAAACTGGAGACAGCTGTAGTCTGACAAGAGCTGTGCTCTTTGGAAAAGGAATGTAACCACTCGTGATGGAGCCATCCATCAAAGGGGGAGCTGGCTCAATAAATGCCCTGACCTCACTCCTGCTACCCTCTGATCTCCTGTTGGTGCTGCCCGTTGGCTGAACATACCAGAGAGTAGCAGGTAAGGGAACCTGTGGAGACAGTCCATGTGGGCCAGCCTCCTGTGCACAGAGCAGGGGAGAGTAGATTTGGGGCAGCAAATGGAAGGTCTCCTTTTATGACCTTGTACAATTTCCAGTATCTTTAAAGTTTTTTAGCTTCATTTCAATTTTTTGAGCCATTTTCTATAGGGTCAACTCCAGTTCATATCATCCTTGACTGCTTCTATTCTTGCCTCCTATGAGCCTTTTCCCCACCCGGTAAACCAGAATGTTACTTTGGAAGCAAAAACTACTTTTTCTGATACTTGCTGAAAAATTCCTCAATGTCTACCCACTGCTCTTAAATACCAAGACCAATCATTTTTCCCTGAACCCTAGGACTCCAGGTCTGACCCTACATGTGCCTACTCCCTGCCACATTCATGCCAGCCACCCCCTTGTTCTTTGTCTGTATATACTGAACTTCCTTGAGGTCCTCGAACAATCTATGGTCACTTAAACTCTCCTACTTTTCGCTCTCCCTAGGACACACTGTGCCTAAGTAACCTCTCCTGGTCCTTCACATCCAAGCTCTGACATGTGCTTCTGCAGGGAAACCCCTGACCCTTTCTCTCCCACTCCCAGAATAGCTCAGGACATCCTGTCAAATGCTTCCATAGCAGCTTTTACTTCATAGCACTCCTTAAATGTGCAATTTTGTAGAATTGCTTACTGAACGTTTCCCCTTAAGCTGTAAGTTTGATGATGGCAGAATCTAGCACAATGTCTTCTGGTACATGGTAGGTACTCAGGAAATATTTCTTGAATGACTATTTGGATGAATGAGTGAATTGCACTGGGTGGGAAACTTGCCACACTAGACTGCTCACTTGCTTAAAGGGGCAACTGGAGATAGTACCTGAAGATTACAGGCTCAGCCATGCCAAGAGGTGATTTTTTTTAAAACTGAAATCAGGGACATCCTTGATTTTTGTTAAACTCTCCTGATTTTCAAGTGGTGGTCACTAATTCTAATTTGTTTTAAAATATGATACTGTCCAAAGAAAACACCCTATGGGCTAAATTTAAGCCAGGGGGTGCCTGTTTCAACTCTTGGTATCAGTCATCTTCAAAGAAGGTAAAATTTTGCAACCAAGTTACAGCTCTCTGTTTAGCATGTAGACCCAGTACATTTTTTTCTAATGCTGTTATTAATGTCTGGGTTTAACTCAAATTTATTTGTAATTAATTAATGGTCCAACCTAGCTTACACTTAATGATAATAAATCAAAATATTTTTTCTTTTTTTTTCATTTTTACTTTATTATTATTATTATTATTATTATTATTATTATTATTATTATACTTTAGGTATATCTCCCAATGCTATCCCTCTCCCCTCCCCCCACCCCACAACAGTCCCCAGAGTGTGATGTTCCCCTTCCTGTGTCCATGTGTTCTCATTGTTCACTTCCCACCTATGAGTGAGAATATGCGATGCTTGGTTTTTTGTTCTTGTGATAGTTTACTGAGAATGATGATTTCCAATTTCATCCATGTCCCTACAAAGGACATGAACTCATCATTTTTTATGGCTGCATAGTATTCCATGGTGTATATGTGCCACATTTTCTTAATCCAGTCTATCATTGTTGGACATTTGGGTTGGTTCCAAGTCTTTGCTATTGTGAATAATGCCGCAATAAACATACGTGTGCATGTGTCTTTATAGCAGCATGATTTACAGTCCTTTGGGTATATACCCAGTAATGGGATAGCTGGGTCAAATGGTATTTCTAGTTCTAGATCCCTGAGGAATCGCCACACTGACTTCCACAATGGTTGAACTAGTTTACAGTCCCACCAACAGTGTAAAAGTGTTCCTATTTCTCCACATCCTCTCCAGCACCTGTTGTTTCCTGATTTTTTAATGATTGCCATTCTAACTGGTGTGAGATGGTATCTCATTGTGGTTTTGATTTGCATTTCTCTGATGGCCAGTGATGGTGAGCATTTTTTCATGTGTTTTTTGGCTGCATAAATGTCTTCTTTTGAGAAGTATCTGTTCATGTCCTTCGCCCACTTTTTGATGGTGTTGTTTGTTTTTTTCTTGTAGATTTGTTTGAGTTCATTGTAGATTCTGGATATTAGCCCTTTGTCAGATGAGTAGTTTGCGAAAATTTTCTCCCATTTTGTAGGTTGCCTGTTCACTCTGATGGTAGTTTCTTTTGCTGTGCAGAAGCTCTTGAGTTTAATTAGATCCGATTTGTCAATTTTGGCTTTTGTTGCCATTGCTTTTGGTGTTTTAGACATGAAGTCCTTGCCCATGCCTATGTCCTGAATGGTAATGCCTAGGTTTCCTTCTAGGGTTTTTATGGTTTTAGGTCTAACATTTAAGTCTTTAATCCATCTTGAATTGATTTTTGTATAAGGTGTAAGGAAGGGATCCAGTTTCAGCTTTCTACATATGGCTAGCCAGTTTTCCCAGCACTATTTATTAAATAGAGAATCTTTTCCCCATTGCTTGTTTTTCTCAGGTTTGTCAAAGATCAGATAGTTGTAGATATGTGGCATTATTTCTGAGGGCTCTGTTCTGTTCCATTGATCTATATCTCTGTTTTGGTACCAGTACCATGCTGTTTTGGTTACTGTAGCCTTGTAGTATAGTTTGAAGTCAGGTAGTGTGATGCCTCCAGCTTTGTTCTTTTGGCTTAGGATTGACTTGGCAATGCGGGCTCTTTTTTGGTGCCATATTAACTTTAAAGTAGTTTTTTCCAATTCTGTGAAGAAAGTCATTGGTAGCTTGATGGGGATGGCATTGAATCTGTAAATTACCTTGGGAAGGATGGCCATTTTCACGATATTGATTCTTCCTATCCATGAGCATGGTATGTTCTTCCATTTGTTTGTATCCTCTTTTATTTCCTTGAGCAGTGGTTTGTAGTTCTCCTTGAAGAGGTCCTTCACATCCCTAGTAAGTTGGATTCCTAGGTATTTTATTCTCTTTGAAGCAATTGTGAATGGGAGTTCACTCATGCTTTGGCTCTCTGTTTGTCTGTTGTTGGTGTATAAGAATGCTTGTGATTTTTGTACATTGATTTTGTATCCTGAGACTTTGCTGAAGTTGCTTATCAGCTGAAGGAGATTTTGGGCTGAGACAATGGGGTTTTCTAGATATACCATCATGTCATCTGCAAACAGGGACAATTTGACTTCCTCTTTTCCTAATTGAATACCCATTATTTCCTTCTCTTGCCTAATTGCCCTGGCCAGAACTTCCAACACTAGGTTGAATAGGAGTGGTGAGAGAGGGCATCCCTGTCTTGTGCCACTTTTCAAAGGGAATGCTTCCAGTTTTTGCCCATTCAGTATGATATTGGCTGTGAGTTTGTCATAGATACCTCTTATTATTTTGAGATACGTCCCATCAATACCTAATTTATTGAGAGTTTTCAGCATGAAAGTTGTTGAATTTTGTCAAATACCTTTTCTGCATTTATTGAGATAATCATGTGGTTTTTGTCTTTGGTTCTGTTTATATGCTGGATTACATTTATTGATTTGCGTATATTGAACCAGCCTTGCATCCCAGGGATGAAGCCCACTTGATCATGGTGGATAAGCTTTTTGATGTGCTGCTGGATTCAGTTTGCCAGTATTTTATTGAGGATTTTTGCATCAATGTTCATCAAGGATATTGGTCTAAAATTCTCTTTTTTGGTTGTGTCTCTGCCCGGCTTTCATATCAGGATGATGCTGGCCTCATAAAATGAGTTAGGGAGGATTCCCTCTTTTTCTATTGATTGGAATAGTTTCAGAAGGAATGATACCAGTTCCTCCTTGTACCTCTGGTAGAATTCGGCTGTGAATCCATCTGGTCCTGGACTCTTTTTGATTGGTAAGCTATTGATTATTGCCACAATTTCAGCTCCTGTTATTGGTCTATTCAGAGATTCAACTTCTTCCTGGTTTAGTCTTGGGAGAGTGTATGTGTCAAGGAATTTATCCATTTCTTCTAGATTTTCTAGTTTATTTGCATAGAGGTGTTTGTAATATTCTCTGATGGTAGTTTGTATTTCTGTGGGATCGGTGGTGATATCCCCTTTGTCATTTTTATTGCATCTATTTGATTTTTCTCTCTTTTTTTCTTTATTAGTCTTGCTAGCAGTCTATCAATTTTGTTGATCCTTTCAAAAAACCAGCTCCTGGATTCATTAATTTTTTGAAGGGTTTTTTGTGTTTCTATTTCCTTCAGTTCTGCTGTGATTTTAGTTATGTCTTGCCTTCTGCTAGCTTTTGAATGTGTCTGCTCTTGCTTTTCTAGTTCTTTTAATTGTGATGTTAGGGTGTCAATTTTGGATCTTTCCTGCTTTCTCTTGTGGGCATTTAGGGCTATAAATTTCCCTCTACACATTGCTTTGAATGCATCCCAGAGATTCTGGTATGTTGTGTCTTGGTTCTCGTTGGTTTCAAAGAACATCTTTATTTCTGCCTTCATTTCGTTATGTACCCAGTAGTCATTCAGGAGCAGGTTGTTCAGTTTCCATGTAGTTGAGCGGTTTTGAGGGAGATTCTTATTCCTGAGTTCTAGCTTGATTGCACTATGATCTGAGAGATAGTTTGTTATAATTTCTGTTCTTTTACATTTGCTGAGGAGAGCTTTACTTCCAAGTATGTGGTCAATTTTGCAATAGGTGTGGTGTGGTGCAGAAAAAAATGTATATTCTGTTGATTTGGGGTGGAGAGTTCTGTAGATGTCTATTAGGTCTGCTTGGTGCAGAGCTGAGTTCAATTCCTGGGTATCCTTGTTGACTTTCTGTCTCGTTGATCTGTCTAATGTTGACAGTGGGGTGTTAAAGTCTCCCATTATTAATGTGTGGGAGTCTAAGTCTCTTTGTAGGTCACTCAGGACTTGCTTTATCAACTGGGTGCTCCCGTATTGGGTGCATATATATTTAGGATAGTTAGGTCTTCTTGTTGAATCGATCCCTTTACCATTATGTAATGGCCTTCTTTGTCTCTTTTGATCTTTGTTGGTTTAAAGTCTATTTTATCAGAGACTAGGATTGCAACCCCTGCCTTTTTTTGCTTTCCATTTGCTTGGTAGATCTTCCTCCATCCTTTTATTTTGAGCCTATATGTGTCTCTGCATGTGAGATGGGTTTCCTGAATACAGCACACTGATGGGTCTTGAGTCTTTATCCAATTTGCCAGTCTGTGTCTTTTAATTGGAGCATTTAGTCCATTTACATTTAAAGTTAATATTGTTATGTGTGAATTTGATCCTATCATTATGATGTTAGCTGGTTATTTTGCTCGTTAGTTGATGCAGTCTCTTCCTAGTCTCGAAGGTCTTTACATTTTGGCGTGATTTTGCAGTGGCTGGTACCGGTTGTGCCTTTCCATGTTTAGCGCTTCCTTCAGGAGCTCTTTTAGGACAGGTCTGGTGGTGACAAAATCTCTCAGCATTTGCTTGTCTGTAAAGGATTTTATTTCTCCTTCACTTATGAAGCTTAGTTTGGCTGGATATGAAATTCTGGGTTGAAAATTCTTTTCTTTAAGAATGTTGAATATTGGCCCCCACTCTCTTCTGGCTTGTAGAGTTTCTGCGGAGAGATCCGCTGTTAGTCTGATGGGCTTCCCTTTGAGGGTAACCCGACCTTTCTCTCTGGCTGCCCTTAACATTTTTTCCTTCATTTCAACTTTGGTGAATCTGACAATTATGTGTCTTGGAATTGCTCTTCTCTAGGAGTATCTTTGTGGCGTCCTCTGTATTTCCTGAATCTGAATGTTGGCCTGCCTTGCTAGATTGGGGAAGTTCTCCTGGATAATATCCTGCAGAGTGTTTTCCAACTTGGTTCCATTCTCCCCATCACTTTCAGGTACACCAATCAGACGTAGATTTGGTCTTTTCACATAGTCCCATATTTCTTGGAGGCTTTGCTCGTTTCTCTTTATTCTTTTTTCTCTAAACTTCCCTTCTCACTTCATTTCATTCATTTCATCTTCCATGGCTGATACCCTTTCTTCCATTTGATCACATCGGCTCCTGAGGCTTCTGCATTCTTCACGTAATTCTCGAGCCTTGGTTTTCAGCTCCATCAGCTCCTTTAAGCACTTCTCTGTATTGGTTATTCTAGTTATACATTCTTCTAAATTTTTTTCAAAGTCTTCAACTTCTTTGCCTTTGGTTTGAATATCCTCCCGTAGCTCGGAGTAATTTGATCGTCTGAAGCCTTCTTCTCTCAACTCGTCAAAGTCATTCTCTGTCCAGCTTTGTTCCGTTGCTGGTGAGGAACTGCGTTCCTTTGGAGGAGGAGAGGCACTCTGCTTTTTAGAGTTTCCAGTTTTTCTGCTCTGTTTTTTCCCCATCTTTGTGGTTTTGTCTACTTTTGGTCTTTGATGATGGTGATGTACAGATGGGTTTTTGGTGTGGATGTCCTTTCTGTTGTTAGTTTTCCTTCTAACAGACAGGACCCTCAGCTGCAGGTCTGTTGGAGCACCTGGCTGGCAGTGTGAGGTGTCAGACTGCCCCTGCTGGGGGGTGCCTCCCAGTTAGGCTGCTCGGGGGTCAGGGGTCAGGGACCCACTTGAGGAGGCAGTCTGCCCGTTCTCAGATCTCCAGCTGCGTGCTGGGAGAACCACTGCTCTCTTCAAAGCTGTCAGACAGGGACATTTAAGTCTGCAGAGGTTACTGCTGTCTTTTTGTTTGTCTGTGCCCTGCCCCCAGAGGTGGAGCCTACAGAGGCAGGCAGGCCTCCTTGAGCTGTGGTGGGCTTCACCCAGTTCCAGCTTCCTGGCTGCTTTGTTTACCTAAGCAAGCCTGGGCAATGGTGGGCGCCCCTCCCCCAGCCTCGCTGCCACCTTGCAGTTTGATCTCAGACTGCTGTGCTAGCAATCAGCGAGACTCCGTGGGCATAGGACCCTCTGAGCCAGGTGCGGGATATTAATCTCCTGGTGCGCCGTTTTTTTAAGCCCGTCGGAAAAGCGCAGTATTTGGGTGGGAGTGACCCAGTTTTCAAGGTGCCGTCTGTCACCCCCTTCTTTGACTAGGAAAGGGAACTCCCTGACCCCTTGCGCTTCCCAAGTGAGGCAATGCCTCGCCCTTCTTCGGCTCGCGCATGGTGTGCGCACCCACTGACCTGCGCCCACTGTCTGGCACTCCCTAGTGAGATGAACCCAGTACCTCAGGTGGAAATGCAGAAATCACCCCTCTTCTGCGTTGCTCATGCTGGGCGCTGTAGACCGGAGCAGTTCCTATTCGGCCATCTTGGCTCCTCCCCCAATAAATCAAAATATTTTTAAAGGAACATTTAGGCAGAAGACAAGATCTATGGAGGAGTCAAACACACCTACTAAAAATGTGAATTTGTAAACACTGGCTCATCTGGTCTTTTTGATGATTACTTGTAGAAAATGCATTAATTAAAATGAATAGTGTTGCTTTCTTAATGGCAAATTATTTTTTCATGGACATGAAACTTTGCAGGAGGACAAGTTGCACTGGGAGAAAACATGTTTGTGTTTCTATGAATTCATCAGTCATTTCAGCTCCTGTTCCTATGAGAACTACTCAGTATGCAGTTACTAAAAAACTATGTAGAGCAAGTGCTGAAGACATTAAATGGAAAGGAAGTCAGGGAAAGATTACACTGTGGGGCAAACAAGGTTGCAATGGAGACTAGCTGAATAGAACAATATAATGTACTGTCTTTCAGAAACATTGCACAGACTTTTGAACACCCTCATGAGAAGGAACACTGTTTGCTCAATCCAGTAAACACTGCTAGGAATTACGATTTCCTCACCAACCAAACCCCAATTTTCTGAAGAAAGATTTAGATCCCAGACCTCTTTTGACCTGATATATTCGTAAGCTCTATTTTATTTTCCTTTATTTTGCCATTGCTAGACTGAGAAAACATATCACAACTACTGATGTCAAATACTATCAGCGTCAAACATCTTTCATCCAGGGCTGGGTTTCCTGCTGTCTTTGGGCTCCTCCCCTTGGACGGTGGCTTGTCATAGGTGATATTTTCCAAGTGAAGAAGTATATGGCATAATGAGATCTTGTAACACAGGTGTATTTTTTCCAACCAGCCTCCCTTCAGGTTGTAGACTTACTCTACATAAAATTAGATCATCGCCGAATTAAAGACGCTTTGATTTTCCTGGTCATATTAAGGCATCATTTATCAACCCTCATTTCGTTCTCCCAAATAGGAAGTCTCACCCTTAAGCTGAAGATAGACTCTGTCTTTTCAAACTTGAGAGCAAATTTTGAGGGGTAGATGTATTTTTCTCTTCAAATGAAAAATGTACAAAGAGAACTTTTACAAACGGTCCTGGTCAAACTTCCCATACATAGCAATTCATGTATCTTTTTAAATGTAGTAGTCTATAACTAGGGCCAGTGCTTTCCAGATATTTTCATATCAAAACATGCATAAAATACATGTAGAAGATAGCAGAGTCATCTTGGTCTGGGGCCTCCCAATAGGCAGCCCTGAAGTATGTAAGGAATGATATCCCTGCATAATTTATTTTTTTTAATTTTTTGAGAGATAGAGTCTATATTGCCCAGGCTGCTCTCAAGCTCCTGGCCTCAAATGATCCTCCTGCCTCAGCTTCTAGAGTAGCTGGATCCCTGGGTACTTTTAATCCATTCAGGGCACACTGGTTGGGAATTCCAGACTGAGATCACCTACCTCTATTAACACTGAATTTGTAGATCAATTTCACATAGTGAAGGGCAATGATTTTTGATATGTTAATTGTTTCAAATAAGTATTGTTTCCATTTGCTTGCCAAACATACCCTGCTATATTAAAAATTATTTTTATCATCCCTGAGACTGATATTTTCTACTTGAGTAGAAATATTTTTAAGTAAATAGTTATTTATCACATTGTGAGTACAGCAGTTCAAAGACCCCTTCAAGCTGTAAAGTCTAAACCCAAATCATTCTGTGTTAGTTATTTAACATAAATTCCCATTTGGTTAAGTGCATAGGTTTTCTCTTTTCTATAAGTACTTCTATGACATTTTGGGTAAGGTCAGTCACAGGTACTTGTGAGTCAGTATTTTTAAATTTTAATTTAATAGTCTGTGCTCACCGAAGATGGGGAGGGAAGATGAAAAGAAAAAAGAACTCCTAACATCAAAACTCCTTATTGACTCTCTTTTTCACATTCGATGTTAGGGAAAGTGCCAGAACAATTTGTTTGACACTTCCCCCCTTCCCCCAAGTCTTCTGCCACCAGTTGTTAAAGGAACCACAAACTCATGGGAAACCACGAAACCTTCAAAAGTTTTACTGCCATGTCTCATTAAAAATATGTATACATTTTCAATATAAAAATATACAGTAGTATACTCTATCTACCAGTAAAGAAGCAAGTTGAACAATACCAAAAACTAGAATAAGTGAAAATAATAGTGAAGTACCATCTGTCTTTTCTTGCTTGAAACAATTCTATAATGAGAAAATCTAGCACTGGAAATAGAATAATTTAACCTGAGTTAATTACAAGCATAGCTAATTTGATATGATACCGTATGGTTTCATATCTACTAAACGATGTTAATAGTTTCTATGTCCTCCTCAACAATGTAGAAAATTATCTCGAAATCAGTACAGATAGTTCAGACTTACCATGGTCCAACTTAAGATTTTTTGGCTCTACTATGGTGCTAAGGCAATACACATTCAGTAGAAAGTAGTAAAATACTCTCTTTATAATGCTGGGCAGCAGCAGAGAGCCTCAGGTGATCACGAGTGTAAACAACCAATACTGTACATTGTAGTGTGTTGCCAGATGGTTTCGCCCAACTGTAGGCTAATGTAAGTGTTCTGAGAATGTTTAAGGTAGGCTAGGCTAAACTATGATGTTTGGTAGGTTAGGAGTATTAAATACTTTTTCAACTTACGATATTTTATGATGGGTTCATCGGGATGTAACTCCACTGTAATTCGAGAAATATGTGTACTTTTGAGTACAGACAAGCAACACTTAACAACGGGTATACAGTCTGAGATATGCATCATTAGGTGACTTTGTCATTGTGCCAACATCATTGCATAAAGTTATACAAACCAGATGGTATAGCTTACTACACACTTAGGCTAGATGGTATAGGCTATTACTCCTAGGCTACAAACCTGTACAGCATGTGGCTGTACTAAATACTGTAGGCAATTGTAACACAATGGTATTTGTATATATGAATATATCTAGCCATAGAAAAGGTACAGTAAAAACATGGTATTATAATTTTATGAGATCATTCTCATATGTGTGGCCTGTCACTGACTGAAACTTCTTCATGCAGCACATGACATGACAGTATTTTTTCAATAGATTGTTCAAAACTCTTTCAAAAGCTTGTTCCTTTTCTCTGCTCTCTCAATTGTGAAAGTGGTAACAGGTGGGATTGAATGACCTTCTTCTGCCTGTGGATTTCTAGAGGTTTCATTTGCTTTAAAAGCAGTCCTCTGGGCTATAAATTCTTCCCATTGCCCTCCCCACTTTCCAATCCAGAACACATTATCTCATGAAGTATGTTGGCCTTGCTGCATCCCCTAAGAAGATAGAGGGTCTATAGTCAATTGCCTTTCTTTGCAATCACCAATCCATCTTCTTTTCCCATTTCCTATTTGCTCTGAGTTCACCTTTATAGGAATCCATGGGAAGGTATTGGCATTAATATCAGTCATGGATCACCAGGTTTTAGATATTTCCTGTATCTCAAGGCTTGTGGTAATTGCAGATGAAATACCATTTGCATACTAAAGCTATAGCCAGGCTGCTTCCAAAGTTGATTCCATACTTCTTTGAGCTCAAAGATGCTAAAAATGAAAGCATCTCCTATGAAAAGGATCTCCTAATTATGCACTATATTGGGGAATAAAAATAATATTTCAGTGCTAATACTGGAGATTGTATCACTCAATTACTAAGCTGAAATTTGTGAGAATGTAGGAAAGAAAAACAGTCATGTACTACCTTCTTACTACTTTTTCAGCCTTTTCTTATCATTCCCTGAACATGGGATAGGTATTAAGTGCCAGAAATCATGGCAGAAGATAGAGAGGAGAAACTGGAAGTTTTGAAAAGTTTTTCAGTAATTTCTGCCTGACACTCATGATTAACTTCCCAAGTAAATTCATCAAGGAAAAACTAGAAACCCTGAGCCCAGGTTACCCCGTATTTTGGTTATAGGGACACTAGCTAAAAGCCATCATCAGTATTTCACATGCATTAATTTTTAAGCAAGTTATATCTTTCCACTTACTCAAATTCCTAATATTGGTCTGAGTATTTTATAAGATTCAAAATTTAAATTATTGACTCTAACTTTCCCTCAGCACACCACCTAACTAATCTGCTCAGATTTACACTTGAATATTAATAAATAAACCATCTAGGCTGAATATATTCCACAGGCCCCCTTTTAACCTGACTTTCTGTCCCAAGAGGCTAACATGGGCTTCCTTATCCTATGGCTTCCTTTTGAGTTCAACCATTGGGAGCCCTTAGAGGAGACTGGAGGGAGAAACAAAAGAGAGGTCCAGATATATATTTTTTTATCCCTCTGACACTGCCTTGGCCTGCATTTTCTCTAAACTGATCTCAAAACTGACTTCTCTGTGTGACTCTCTCCTTTTTGGTGGTGTATATACATTCTCCCTCATCCTTACAATATCACTTTTATAAATAGTTTTCTGTCTCTTTTTATTTTTATTTTTTTGGTAAGTTGTTTCTGTAAAATAAACCCTCCTCTAAATATCCCAATTTGAGTATGCTCTGTTTTATGTCGGAATCTACTGATACACCACCTAACCAATCATAGACTTGTGGTGCTTCTTCTTGGGTGTTATATAGGGCTTATATTTAATATCATTGAATATGGTAATATTAGCCATGTAGATTTTGTGAAAGATTAGCATAGTTTTGCCACTCTAAGAATTACAAAATAACTGGCCAGCCATAAAATACTCAAGACTAAACTGAGAAGTAATGCAAAAGCTTGTAGGAGTTTGAGAACAACAACAATAACAACAACAAAAAGGAATTCTTAAAGTCTGTAATTAGCTTCTAATTTTGGCAGAAATCTCTAGGCAAAAGCTGGGTTCAGCTCTCCACACAGTAGGTTAACATTTCTTGTTACAAGGCATCATACCGGTAAAATAACTTTAACCACTGGCAGGAAGAGGAACTGAGAGCAAGGGCAGTGGACACTCCAGTGAGACCATAGAAGAATCATCAATCACACTCAAATTGGCCAATGCGGACTTGAACAACAGGGTTTCTAAAAATTTGCTGGATGAGAGCTTCTGCTTTCAGAAAGATAAAATAGATGTACTTTTTCCTATTTCTCTCAGTAAAGACAGCTAAAAACCCTGGATAGTGTAGTTAAACCAACATAAGAAGACTCTAAAGGGTGAGAAAAAAGAAGGAAACCCAGATAGCGAGGGACTTTGGAACCAAAAATGACATGGTGGTGAGTTCCTCCAAGTTTTCTTTTTGCCTGGAGTCAGCAATCCAGAAATGCCAATGGTTGAAACAAAACATGCCCTAACAAAAGCCCACTCTCTCCAGCCAAAGGACTAGGAAAGGGGAAGCCATGCAAAACAAAAAAAGAAAAACCCCTTTAGACAATAACTTCTCTGCTTCAGCCACACACCACAGATAAAAAGGCATCCCTATCCTGACCTGGTGATAAAGAGGTGCCCCTCTTTTTTGCCACTGGGGTGATGAGGAGCCCTTCACCACCAACGTACAACAGAATAGTCAAGAATCTGAATTTCTACCCCCTACTTGGTAGGGAGCATCCACTTTCCTGACAGAGCAGTGTCATAGGAGGCCTGCTAAAACCAAAGACATAAAGAAGGTCCAGATCTCACAACATAATATTCAAAATGTTCAGGTTGTTTTGTTTTGTTGTGTTTTGTTTTGTTTTGTTTTGTTTTTTGAGATGGAGTCTCGCTCTGTTGCCACGCTGGAGTGCAGTGGCACGAACTCGGTTCACTGCAACCTCCACCTCCCAGGTTCAAGTGATTCTCCTGCCTCGGCCTCCCGAATACAAAATGTTCAGGTTTTAATAAAAAATAATTATCCATCATACGAAGAACCAGGAAGATCCCAACTTCAATGAGAAAAGACAATAAATAGACACCAACACCAAGTTGACAAAGATGTGAAAATTATCTGACAAATATTTTAAGCAGCAATCATAAAAATGTTTCATTCAGAATACACTTGGAACATATGAAAAATGAAAAGTCTCTTCAAAGATAAAAAGATACAAAGAAGAATCAAATGGAAACTTTAGAACAGAAATAAGAAAATTAAATGAATTCACTTAACAGTAGAATGGAGAGGACAGAAAAAAGAATCAGTGAACCTGAATATAGAGTAATAGAAGTTCCAACTTTAAACAAAGGAGAAAATAAAGTCTCTCTCTCTCTCTCACTCTCTCTCTATCAGATTACATATATTATTTGTATCTTATATTTTTATTAATGTATTATACATATTTGTTAAATTAATAAGTTATATATGTTTATTATCCAATTACATGTATTAAATATATATAATAATGTACATATACATATGCATAAGCATCTTATGGATATGTACACATGCCTATAATAGAGTTATACAAATAGGAGTTATATTCAGAGACAGGGGAACTATTTTTTTTTTTAATCTAACATTCGTGGCCTTGGAGTCCAAGATGAGGGGTGAAAGAGGATGAGAGGAAAGTATTCAAAGAAATGACAGCTGAAAGTATTTCAAATTTGCCAAAAGGTATACACCTATAGATTCAAGAAGCTGAACAAGTCCCAAGCAGAATAAATGCAAAAAAATTGTAGCCAAAGCACATGATAGTCAAACTTCTGAAAGCAAAAGACAAAGAAAGTCTTCAGAGCAGTCAGAAAGAAATCATGCATTAATTATAGGATAAAAAATTTGGTTGACAACAGCTGTCTCATCAGAAATCATGGACGCCAGAAGGAAGTGTCACAACATTTTTTTAAAGTGCTGCAAAAAAAATGTCAACCCAGAATCTTATATCCAATGAAAATATCCTTCAAAAATCAGTAAGAAATGAAAACATTCTTAGAAAATGGAAAATAAAGAGAAGTTTTGTTAGTAGACCTAATCTATGGCTGAAGAAAGTTCTCTGAAAAAAAAAAAGGATAAAAGAAAAAATCTTGGAACATCAGAAAGGAAGAGGGAACAATGGAAAGAGCAAAACATAGTAGACTTTCCCTCTCTTCTTGCATTTTCCAAATTTGTTTTGACAAATGAACCAAAAATTATAATAATATCAATGGGGATCTCAATGTATGTAGAGGATAGATATATTTAAGGCAATTATTTCCTAAATGGAAAAGTGTAATGAGATGTAAAGGAAGGTAAGATTTCTATACTTGATTCAAACTGGTAAAATGAGGATACCAGTAGATTGTGATAAGTTATATGTATATATAATGCAATACCTAGAGAAATTACTAAAAGACCTATACATATAAAGAAATATGCTCAAAAACCATTACAGATAAATCAAAATAAATTCTAAAAGATGTTCAAGTAACCCATAGAAATAGAGGAAAAAGAAAGCAGAGAAATAAAAAAGAGAAAAAAAAAAGCAGAAACAAAACATAAAATGGTAGACTTATGTTCTAATATATCAATAATTACATTAAATATAAATGGTCTAAGTAGACCAATTAAGACAAAAATTGCCAGATGACCCATCTATATTCCATCTATAAGAAACTCACTGAAATTATTATATAGATAGTTTGAAAGTAAAAGGATGAATGGAGATTTCCAGGCAAACATCAACCATACTATACAGAAAATTAACTCAGAATGGACTGTGGCCCTAAATTTAAGAACTAAAATATAAAACTCTTAGAAGACAGCATAGGAGTGAATCTTTGTGACCTTGAATTAGGCAATGATTTCCTAAGTATGACAACAAAGCAAACATAAAAGCAACAAAAGAACAAATAGGTAAATTGGACGTGGTCAAAATTTAAAACTTTTGTGTTTCAGATGACACCAGCAGGAAAGTGAAAACACAATCCACAGAATGGGAAAAAATATTTGCAAATCATGTATGTGGTAAGGGATTTTATACAGAATATGTAAAGGGCCCTTACCACTCAACAAATAACCCAATTTAAAAATATGCAAAAGATATGAGTAAACATTTCTTCAAAGAAGATATGCCATTGGCCAATAAACACTAAAAAAAGATATTCAATGTTGTTAGTCATTCAAAAAGTGCAAATCAAATCTACAATAAATTCCATTTAATACCCACTAAGATAGCTAAGTCAAAAAGACAATAACTAGTGTTGGTGAGGACGCAGAAAATGAGAACCTTCATACATTGTTGATGGAATTGTAAAATGGCAAAACCACTTTGGAAAACAGTTTGGCATATCCTCAAAATGATAAACACAGAGTTCCCATATGATCCAACAGTTCCCCTATTCTAGGTATACACCCTAAAGAAATCTGAACATATGTGTACACAAAAACTTTTACATTAACTTTTATTGTAGCATTATCCAAAATAACCAAAAGGTGCAAACAAACCAAATATCTGAGAACTGATGAATGAATAAGTAAAATGTGGTATATCCACAAAATAAAATGTTATTCGGCCACAAAAAGGAATGAAATATTGATGCATGCTTCAACCTGGAGAATCTTGAACACATTATGCTAAGTGAAAAAAGTCACAAAAGGCCATGTGTTATGTAATTTCACGAAATGCCTAGAATACACAAATTCATAGAGAAAAAATGGTAGGTTAGTAATTGCCAGGGACTGGATGGAGAGAGAAAGAGTGACTGAATTGTTGTGGTGTTTCTTTTTGATGATTAAATTGTCCTAAAATTAGATAGTGGTGATGGTTGTACAACTCCCTGATTATACTAAAAACCACTTAACTGTAGATGTTGACAGGGTGAAATTTATGCATATGAATTATGTACCAATAAAGCTGTTATTTTAAAGTAAAAAAAAAAAGACAAGAAAAATAAACCAGAAGTAATTATATTAATATCAGATAAATTAGACTTTGAACCAAAGACAATTACCAAGGACAAAGGGAGACATTTATGTTAAAAATGTCAGTTCACCAAGAAGACATGAGGATATTAAATGTGCATGCACCAAACAATACAATCACAAAATAGGTGAAACAAAAACTGACAGAACTGAGAGAAAAATAGACAAACCCACAATTATAGTTGCAGATGTCAACACCACTCTCTCAACAATTGATAAAACAATTGTACAGAAAATCATCAAGGATATATCATCAATGCCATCAACCAACAGGATATTATCAATATATATAGAATGTTCCACCCAATTACAGCAGACTACATGATCTGTTCAAGCACTCACAGAACATAGACCCATAATCTGGGCCATAAAACAAGCCTCAACAAATTTAAAATAATCGAAATCATAGAAATGTGTTCTCAGACTAGAAATTAATGTTAGAAAAGTAGAAAAATCTCCAAGCTCTTGGAAACTATACAACATACTTCTAATCAATCCATGGAATTAGAAAAGATGAAATGCCTCAAATCAATATTCTCCCATCTTAGGAAACTAGAAAAATAGGGGCAAGTTAAACTCAAAGCAAGCGGAAGAAAGGAAATATTAACTATAAGCCAGAAATTAATGAAATTAGAAACAATAGATAAAATCAATGAAACAAAACGTCCCCAGTAGATGAATGGTTGAACAAAGTGCTGTACATCCATATCATGGAATACCACCCAGCAATAAAAAGGTGTGAAGTATTGATAAATGCAACACCTTGGATAAAACTCAAGGATGTCATGCTGAGTGATAAAGGCCCTTCTTGATAGGTCATGTATTGTGTGATTCCATTTATATAAGATTCAGAAAATGACAAAATTGTAAAGATGGAGAACAGATTATTGTTTTCCAGGTGTCAGGGGTGGTGAGAGCTGTGACTAAGTGTGACTATAAGGAAGTGGCACAGAGAGGTCTATTTGGCAGTGGTTTCACAAATCCACACGAGATAAAATGGCATAGAACTATACACACACATTTTACCAGTGTCAATTTTCTTATCTTGATATTATAATATAATTATGTAAACTGAGTGGGGAGAGCTTTCTGCACTATCTTTATAACTTCCTGTGACTACAATTATTTGATTGCTGGATAAATTTCTTTTTTATCCTTCTGGGACCATGCATATTTATTATTTATAAATGCCTACTTATGAATACTTTAGTTTGAATACTTATTCAAAAACAGAAAAAGCATCCGAAAGACTGTTTTAAGGTTCTCGTTTATCCATATTTCACCTTTGTGACTTTGGGAAAGTAAATTAACCCCTTTGCGGCTTTCAACTCTAAAGGAGTTGCATTTGGTCTGCTTTGTGTCCTCTAATTTGTTATGTGAGACGCTAAGAACACCTAGTCTGCTTATGCCCACAGGATGCTTGAAAAATCAAGTGATATATCTTATCATGATTTGCAGATAGTAAGTGATCAGTAGCTACTTGCTAGATTTAATAGGGTTGGATCATAAAGGTTGTGTGTAAATTAAGAGATGTGTATTATAGGGCATTATTATGGGCGAGTTTGTAGTGTGTAATGCATCCAGACTGTCTTTTTAGAACAGTTAAATTAAAAATGCTGCCTTTGGGAAGCATTGAGACCATGAGCGAATTTTGCATGTAGGGGATGGTCTATGTAGTCCAAATGACTCGCTATAACCAGAATATCTATGGTGGATGTATTTGATGCCAAGATCTACTTTACTAGGAAAGCTCACTTATCTCCCAGCTGCTATTAGTTTTGCTGCTAGTAGCTCACATTTACCTTGTTCACTAGAGAATTCTCAGCAAAGAAGGTTTTTCTTAACTAGAAGGTTATTCCCATACCTGGGAGTTGCCCACAACCAATGCCAAACACAGGGATCAAAAGGTCAACACCTTTGCTTCAAAGTGGGGCAACTCTGTGCTGCAATTTATGCTTCAGAGCTTTTCTTGAGATCCAGCTGAATGGAGGCTCCAGCTGAGCCCACATTCTTGCTTGGTCCTATTCTGCCCCGCTCCCTGGCTCCCTTTATCAAAAACATCCCCTCAGTCAATCACATGCACTTGAATTCCTGTCTTAGGATCTACTCAATTCAGATTCCCACAGGCACCAGTGAAGTGGATTGAGATTTGAGGATGGATTCAGTATAATCATGAATGGCATTAGTACCCTTACAAAAGGGACTCCAGAGAGATCTCTCTTTCCTCTCCTGCCATCTGAAGTTACAGTGAAAAGACTATCATCCAGGGAGCAAGCCCTCACCAGACACTCAATCTGCTGGTCCCTGGATCTTGGACTTGCTAGCTTCCAGAACTATGAGAAATAAGTTTCTGTTGCTTATAAGTCACTCAGTATGTGGTATTCTGTTGTAACAGCCTGAATTAACTAAGACAGTGGGCATGTGTTTGCATGTCTGCATGGGTATGTGTGCACATGTGTCTGTGTGCATGTATGTGTGCATATGTGGTTACAATAAGACTGTAGTATTTTGCTTTTCCTCTCTTAGCAGCTGCTGAAAGCCTTTGGCCAGGAGTTCTAATCTCCTTTAAGTGTCTATCATGCATGTTCCACCCTGAGAGGTGTTAGGAGAGCCAATTCCTAATAACACGAATCTTGCTACTTCCCCGGAAGTACTCTAGCATCAAGTAGAGGTTTGCTCTTTAAGTAAAAGGATTTTCCCCCCTAATATTTAAAAGATGGTACTTTTGTGACTCCCTTGCAGAAGGCCTTCTCTGATTGCATGGTCCTGTAGCTTTCTGTCTCTCTTCACCAGATCTTTGTGTCTATAGTATTTTTTGTTTGTTTGTTTGTTTGTTTGCCTGAGCTAAAGACATAGGCTGACTTTTTATCACTTTCCTTTGGAGGGACAATTAGTAAGGATCTTTCTGATTTTAAAAACGTAAACTTGCTGATTCCCACCTCCCCCGTTTGCTATAAGAGCCTTGAGTTTTGTAGTATTACTGTATTACCCCCAGTACATTAGCTATAGTAAACTGTGTGCACATGCAGATATGCATATGGACCCACAAATTCATGGACCTCACGTGTGTTCCTGTATAACCGTGTCCACTCAGCTAGGGACTTACACCAGTGGGTAAGCCATAGAGGCAATGCCTCTGTGCCTGACTTTCCAACTATTTCACATCTGAGTTGGTCAGAATCCCTTCGATGTGGGATAGGCAATGTTTTCTGGAGGGATGAGCCCTTCTGCCCAATGAGGTCAGAATCTCCCTAGTGCCTAACCTTAAATGGATAGACTAATTTATTTGACTGGATGAATTACATTTGACAGTGCCTGTCCCTGGTATATGAAAATGAATATTATACTCACATTTTAGCCATGTTTATGAAAATTGCCTTTAAATTATCCCTAATTGCAGAGAACAATGTACTCATAATGATTGGAGTTAGATATATGTCTTCAAAATCAACTTTTCATATTATTTTTACCATTTTTTCTTAAAATTTACATACAACTTGTTATACTCCTTAATATGTTTATATTTGCTACATTTTAATGTTTTAAATTATATAGGATAAAATTTATACCTTTGACAATTACATCAGTTCAATTTTAGTTTATTCATTAACTATTTTTTACTTGCTTTCTGAATTTTCTTTGGGCAATAAATAATAAGAAGAAAACAGTACTTAAAATACAAGAACATTGTAAAATATTTTGTCCACTCAAAACATACATGTGTCCATGACATCTTTTATTTTTCTTACATATTGTTATGACATAGTTTCTTCAGCTCTCTTTGTGTACCTTGATTTACAGAGGATTTAATAATGTCAGCCAAGAACTCTTTTACTTCTTTACAAGCCTGCTACACTTGTTCTGTACAGTGAATAGACACAAGTGGAAATAACCAGAGCACATGTGCTTTGGCAATAAATGCAGCACTTGGGGATGCGTTAACAGCTTTAGTATTTTTGTTACTTAAGTGGCCCAAAAGAGATAGCATAGCTTCCGGGAGGGTATAGCTCACTTCCAGAAAAAAAATCTGGCTCACTCACTCACAGATAAAATAGATACTTTTTTCTTTTTTTTGAGATGGAGTCTAGCTCTTGTTGCCCAGGCTGGAGTGCAGTGGCATGATCTCAGCTCACTGCAACCTCCACCTCCCGGGTTCAAGCAATTCTCTTGCCTCAGCCTCCCGAGTACCTGGGACTACAGATACCTGCCACCACACCCAGCTAATTTTTGTACTTTTAGTAGAGACAGGGTTTTGCCACATTGGCCAGGCTGGTCTCGAACTCCTGACCTCCAGTGATCCACCTGCCTTGGCCCCCCAAAGTGCTGAGATTACAAGTGTGAGCCACCACGCCCAGCCAAAATAGATACTTTAAGCAAGCTTTATGATTACAATATGTGAGAGTATTCATTCCTCCCCCCTTTCTCCTTGTGAAAAGTATATATAATTGCACATTTAATATTTGGGTGGCGGACATCTATGATTCCAGAACATAAAAGCAAATCAAGGGCAGGCAGTTTCCTTCCTCTAGAATTTATCTTCATCTCTACATTTTAGCAGACTCTCCCTATGAAAGTGCTATTGTAATATGTTCATGTATTCATTCAGCCTATTTTGATGGATGACTTGTAGATATGTAGATGTGATAGCAACCAAGACACACAGTGTGTCTGCCTTGTCATAGGAAGATGGACAAATAAAGAGGTTTACGCCCAAAATAATTACAGATTTTGATAAGCACAACAAAGGCAATTCCTGAGTAGGGCAAGATTACTCTAGACACTACAACCAAGAAGAGAGGCTATTTTAGCTGAGATATGAGGAAGGAGCAGGGTGAGGAATGACCCAGGCAGAGGAAATAGTATGCCTGGAAGTAGGAAAGAAAATGAGGATGGCTGACGATTATGGCTATGGTGTTGTTGGCTCCATGGGAAATGATGTGAGACACAGAAGAGGCTAGATCTTAAGGATCTGAATTTAGTGCATTTGGATTTACTCTAAATGCAAGGGGAAGCCATTGAAGGTTTAAGCTAGATCAATATAATCTGATTATTTGTGTGCTTTGTGGAAGATGGATTAGAGGAGGCCAAGGATGGAGAGATAACAACAACAACAAAAACAACTTTTAGAAGACTAGGCAATCAGAAATGATAGTCTGAGCCAGGCTGGAGCCAAAAAGAAGGGACAAATCTGTGATATAAGTGGGAAGAGAAAATTGATAGAAGTTGTTGATGGCTTGCAAGTGGAAGAAAAGATAAAGGAAGGAAGCAATGATGACCTCTCTTTCTGGCTTAGGCATCCAAGTGGATCTTGGTGCCATTTACTAATATGGGCCAGACTGCTTTTATATTTCATATCTACGTGAGGAATATGACAGCTGCTCTTACTTACTAGTGTGTCAAGTGGTGCTGAAACGTACATGAGGCCTTTGCCTTTCATCTCATGCTTAGCCACTTTCTACTGCATTGTAAGTGTAGATTACTGCTGTTACATGATCCATTACCTGGATACTGTTGATATCAGCCATTGTTTTTAAAAATGAGGGGGCAAAAAACCTCTTAAAAGTAATTTTGTGTATCTATCCAGTAGATGTGACACTAACCTTTATCATAGAAAAATAAACACAAGAGTTGATATAAAGCTTTCTTTCAAGTGCTGATGGTAGGGTCCATAATTCACCCTGAAGAGCTGATACGATGATAGCAAAAGGCCTCCCAAATATATTCATAACAATATACAACTAAAGATTTCTGTTTTATACAGGTCAGTGGAGAATCATCACCGCTGAATCAATGTATCTAACTTCTCGAATGTCTACATTTAAAAAGAATACATTCCCGCTAAGATGCCTATCAGCTTTTGCTGATCACGTTTCATAATAGCAAATTCTCATAAAGTGAGCTTTTAAAAGGACCAATTTTCTGCTTCTCTTGACTATATAAGACGTTCAGGAATTAATGAAAAAAAGCAATGCCTGTCTGGTTTGTAAGCATCACAGTCTTATTTCTGCATAAATTCTCACATGTCAACTCAGAAAATAGTTCAGGGTCAAAATCTCATCTAGTCACCTAGATTAAAAACTAATTTCTCTAAAGTGTATCCTGTATTGAAGCTTTTTCATGCAAATAAATAGTAAGGGCCTTATTCTCTCTTCCTTTATTAGTTGGGCATGTCATGAATTTGAACAGAACGTTTTGTTCTGTACTCTAATTACATGCATTATCAGGAAAAATCTATGCCTTGCATACGTATCATTAGAAGCAGCTCTGAGAGTGAGGTTCTATCACAGGGCTCGTCACGGCAGCTCATCATAATATTGACAGTTTAATCTTTTTGTTTTATACAAGATTAAAAGTCGCGTGATATCCATTTCTTCATAGCTCGGACGGTGAATCCAGTTGGGCTCCATCCATATCTAAGTACCGTCTCTATCGTGAAAATAGACTCCATTTTCACAAATGCGCTAGGTAATTATCTACTTTTATGGGTAAGATACTTCATTGATGAGAAAACCCGAGAAAACTGATTTGCTAAAAAATAACGTTTACTCACAACTAAGTGGCTGAACAAGAGAAATCAACAACATCCTTTCTCTTCAGAGGAAATGACAAACCAGAATTGTCACTCACTCACCTCCTCTGGTGGTTTGAAGACATCATTCTATTTGGTCATTTGGTTTATGGGCTGTTGAAATGTAATGGCTACCTTTGAAATGAAATGACTTTTCAAAGACCTTTATTGAATCTTAGGATGTGTCAGTAAAGAGAGACAGAGAGAAAAAAAACAGATGGAATTTGGACACAAAGAAAAACAGCTTTTGCTCAAAGACTATTTATTAAAATGATAGTACAATGCACTTTGTCTGTGAGGTGGCAAGTTACAAATAAGAAATATGAGAACCTGTAGAGCTGTTGGAATTTAAATTATGTGGCAGCTTTCCATCAGAAATGCAACAGTAGTTTAGAGTTCGGCTCTTCTGGCAGATTTATGTTTCAGTAAACAAACAAAAGTACTTCTTGACTACAGTGCCAGCTGCAGGAAAAGCATCACATGGATTGAAGGCAACGTTGGGGGATATCTGGCTTATTCCTCTCGTTCAATATACTTACATATTTCATTCATACTTGTATTCATATTGAGGGTCAAATTAATATGAATGAGACTCAGCACATCCCATCAGAATGTATCAAAACACCACATGTTAGAATGGCTGTAGAGTGGGATGTCGGGAAGAGGAAACATTTTTCAGTTCTCTGTAGTCCTGTGGGATTTCTAGGTTGATTTCTGGTTCATGTCATGGCTGTTATGTCACAACTGGATATTATTCCAACAAGTACCTAGTACTGTGCAAATGAGGACATGCTTTGATCCTAAGTGCAAATGAATAAAGCAGATTTGAAAAAAGTGAGAATTTTGAAGAGTGGTGTTGAACCTTCGGGAAAGCGTCTTTTGTATTTGGCAAGGAGCAAGAGACAGTTTCTCTGTTGTCTGACAGGGACTTCCCTCTCACCTTGGCTCCCCTGAGATTAGAGTGGACCATATTGCTGCCCAATTTTTATCAACATTGAAATAGTCACTTTGAGAAACATGAGATTCTCTTGGAAACTTTTCTTAGGCCCCCAGGCCTTTTCACCCAAAAGACTTCGAGGCAGAGGATACGGTTTGGGGGTCAGGCAATGAAAAGGTTGTCGATCCGGTTCTCCTTGCCTGGGTAAACCTGAATAACTGATGGTAATGGGCAACATCACCAGCCCTTGTCAGTGGAGTTGATCAAATTCAGCTGCTGGCTAAGGCTGCATATCCTGGGGCTGGTTTTCAAAAGAGTCTCTTCTTTTTCCTATTTTGTTACCCTAACACCATGCTTCCAGGATGTACAGCAAAGAAATTATTAAAGATGCTCACTGTCAGTCTCCACAGACTTCCTGTACTCTAACACAGATGAGGGCATATATATTGAATCCCATTCTAATAGAGGCCTTTTGGGGTAAGGTCTGTAGGCTGTGTCTAGTTATTAATGATGTATGCAATGGTCTTGAAGCCCAACTTTTAGAAAGTTGAATGCCAGAGACTAGCTCTGGGAAGAAATGTGTTAAACAATGACCCCTTTCCTCTCTTGTCTCCCACTCTGGCGTTCATCAGCCATAGTAATAGGGCTATGATAGAAACCACAATGTTCTGTCATAAGTACCTCTCATATTGCAGGCATAAAGCAACTGAGTCATGATTGAATAATTATCAGACAGTAAGAATACTTTTCAGGAGAGGATGTTTCCTGACTTTTTCTAAATAGCAAGTACCTTCCCAACCTCAGAGAAGAGGTATTTTTATACTTTACATTATAAAGTGTAAAAATATCTGAGGACATTAAGAAGAAATCAGAGGCTGGGTGTGGTGGCTCACGCCTGTAATCACAGCACTTTGGGAGGCCGAAGCGGGAGGATCGCCCGAGGTCAGAAGTTTGAGACCAGCCTGACCAACATGGCAAAACCCCGTCTCTACTAAAAATACAAAAATTAGCCAGGCATTGTGGTGCATACCTGTAGTCCCAGCTACTCGCTACTCGGGAGGCCAAGGCAGGAGAATCGCTTGAACCTGGAAGGCAGAGGTTGCAATGAGCAGAGATCATGCCACTGCACTTCATCCTGGGCAACAGAGTGAGACTCTGTCTAAAAAAAAAAAAAAAAAAAAAAAAGGAGGAGCCAAGATGGCCGAATAGGAACAGCTCCGGTCTACAGCTCCCAGCGCGAGCGACGCAGAAGACGGGTGATTTCTGCATTTCCATCTGAGGTACCATGTTCATCTCACTAGGGAGTGCCAGACAGTGGGCGCAGGTCAGTGGGTGAGTGCACCGTGCGCCAGCCGAAGCAGGGGCGAGGCATTGCCTCACTCGGGAAGCGCAAGGGGTCAGGGAGTTCCCCTTCCAGGGGTGACAGACGGCACCTGGAAAATCGGGCCACTCCCACCCGAATTCTGTGCTTTTCCGACGGGCTTAGGAAACGGTGCCCCAAGAGAGTATAGCCCGCACCTGGCTCAGAGGGTCCTACGCCCACGGAGTCTCGCTGATTGCTAGCACAGCAGTCTGAGATCAAACAGCAAGTTGGCAGCAAGGCTGGGGGAGGGGCGCCCGCCATTGCCCAGGCTCGCTTAGGTAAACAAAGCAGCCTGGAAGCTTGAACTGGGTGGAGCCCACCACAGCTCAAGGAGGCCTGCCTGCCTCTGTAGGCTCCACCTCTGGGGGCAGGACACAGACAAACAAAAAGACAGCAGTAACCTCTGCAGACTTAAATGTCCCTGTCTGACAGCTGTGAGGAGAGCAGTGGTTCTCCCAGCATGCAGCTGGAGATCTGAGAACGGGCTGACTGCCTCCTCAAGTGGGTCCCTGACCCCTGACCCCCGAGCAGCCTAACTGGGAGGCACCCCCCAGCAGGGGCAGACTGACACCTCACACGGCCGGCCGGGTACTCCAACAGACCTGCAGCTGAGGGTTCTGTCTGTTAGAAGGAAAACTAACAGAAAGGACATCCACACCAAAAACCCATCTGTACATCACCATCATCAAAGACCAAAAGTAGATAAAACCACAAAGATGGGGAAAAAACAGAGCAGAAAAACTGGAAACTCTAAAAACCAGAGTACCTCTCCTCCTCCAAAGGAACGCAGTTCCTCACCAGCAACGGAACAAAGCTGGACAGAGAATGACTTTGACGAGCTGAGAGAAGAAGGCTTCAGACGATCAAATTACTCCGAGCTACGGGAGGATATTCAAACCAAAGGCAAAGAAGTTGAAAACTTTGAAAAAAATTTAGAAGAATGTATAACTAGAATAACCAATACAGAGAAGTGCTTAAAGGAGCTGATGGAGCTGAAAACCAAGGCTCGAGAACTACGTGAAGAATGCAGAAGCCTCAGGAGCCGATGTGATCAAATGGAAGAAAGGGTATCAGCCCTGGAAGATGAAATGAATGAAATGAAGCGAGAAGGGAAGTTTAGAGAAAAAAGAATAAAAAGAAACGAGCAAAGCCTCCAAGAAATGTGGGACTATGTGAAAAGACCAAATCTACGTCTGATTGGTGTACCTGAAAGTGACGGGGAGAATGGAAACAAGTTGGAAAACACTCTGCAGGATATTATCCAGGAGAACTTCCCCAATCTAGCAAGGCAGGCCAACATTCAGATTCAGGAAATACAGAGAACGCCACAAAGATACTCCTCGAGAAGAGCAACTCCAAGACACATAATTGTCAGATTCACCAAAGTTGAAATGAAGGAAAAAATGTTAAGGGCAGCCAGAGAGAAAGGTCGGGTTACCATCAAAGGGAAGCCCATCAGACTAACAGCGGATCTCTCGGCAGAAACCCTACAAGCCAGAAGAGAGTGGGGGCCAATATTCAACATTCTTAAAGAAAAGAATTTTCAACCCAGAATTTCATATCCTGCCAAACTAAGCTTCATAAGTGAAGGAGAAATAAAATACTTTACAGACAAGCAAATGCTGAGAGATTTTGTCACCACCAGGCCTGCCCTAAAAGAGCTCCTGAAGGAAGCGCTAAACATGGAAAGGCACAACCGGTACCAGCCACTGCAAAATCATACCGAAATGTAAAGAACATCGAGACTAGGAAGAGACTGCATCAACTAACGAGCAAAATATCCAGCTAACATCATAATGACAGGATCAAATTCACACATAACAATATTAACTTTAAATGTAAATGGACTAAATGCTCCAATTAAAAGACACAGACTGGCAAACTGGATAAAGACTCAAGACCCATCAGTGTGCTGTATTCAGGAAACCCATCTCACGTGCAGAGACACACATAGGCTCAAAATAAAAGGATGGAGGAAGATCTACCAAGCAAATGGAAAACAAAAAAAGGCAGGGGTTGCAATCCTAGTCTCTGATAAAACAGACTTTAAACCAACAAAGATCAAAAGAGACAAAGAAGGCCATTACATAATGGTAAAGGGATTAATTCAACAAGAAGAGCTAACTATCCTAAATATATATGCACCCAATACAGGAGCACCCAGATTCATAAAGCAAGTCCTGAGTGACCTACAAAGAGACTTAGACTCCCACACATTAATAATGGGAGACTTTAACACCCCACTATCACATTGGACAGATCAACGAGACAGAAAGTCAACAAGGATACCCAGGAATTGAACTAACCTCTGCACCAAGCGGACCTAATAGACATCTACAGAACTCTCCACCCCAAATCAACAGAATGTACATTTTTTTCAGCACCACACCACACCTATTCCAAAATTGACCATATACTTGGAAGTAAAGCTCTCCTCAATAAATGTAAAAGAACAGAAATTGTAACAAACTGTCTCTCAGATCACAGTGCAATCAAGCTAGAACTCAGGATTAAGAATCTCACTCAAAACCGCTCAACTACATGGAAACTGAACAACCTGCTCCTGAATGACTACTGGGTACATAACGAAATGAAGGCAGAAATAAAGATGTTCTTTGAAACCAACGAGAACCAAGACACAACATACCAGAATCTCTGGGATGCATTCAAAGCAGTGTGTAGAGGGAAATTTATAGCACTAAATGCCCACAAGAGAAAGCAGGAAAGATCCAAAATTGACACCCTAACATCACAATTAAAAGAACTAGAAAAGCAAGAGCAAACACATTCAAAAGCTAGCAGAAGGCAAGAAATAACTAAAATCAGAGCAGAACTGAAGGAAATAGAGACACAAAAAACCCTTCAAAAAATCAATGAATCCAGGAGCTGGTTTTTTGAAAGGAACAACAAAATTGATAGACTGCTAGCAAGATTAATAAAGAAAAAAAGAGAGAAGAATCAAATAGATGCAATAAAAAATGATAAAGGGGATATCACCACCGATCCCACAGAAATACAAACTACCATCAGAGAATATTACAAACACCTCTATGCAAATAAACTAGAAAATCTAGAAGAAATGGATAAATTCCTCGACACATACACCCTCCCAAGACTAAACCAGGAAGAAGTTGAATCTCTGAATAGACCAATAACAGGAACTGAAATTGTGGCAATAATCAATAGCTTACCAACCAAAAAAAGTCCAGGTCCAGATGGATTCACAGCCGAATTCTACCAGAGGTACAAGGAGGAGCTGGTACCATTCCTTCTGAAACTATTCCAATCAATAGAAAAAGAGGGAATCCTCCCTAACTCATTTTATGAGGCCAGCATCATCCTGATACCAAAGCCTGGCAGAGACACAACAAAAAAAGAGAATTTTAGACCAATATCCTTGATGAACATTGATGCAAAAATCCTAAATAAAATACTGGCAAACAGAATCCAGCAGCACATCAAAAAGCTTATCCACCATGATCAAGTGGGCTTCATCCCTGGGATGCAAGGCTGGTTCAATATACGCAAATCAATAAATGTAATCCAGCATATAAACAGAACCAAAGACAAAAACCACATGATTATCTCAATAGATGCAGAAAAGGCCTTTGACAAAATTCAACAACCCTTCATGCTAAAAACTCTCAATAAATTAGGAATTGATGGGACGTATCTCAAAATAATAAGAGCTATTTATGACAAACCCACAGCCAATATCATACTGAATGGGCAAAAATTGGAAGCATTCCCTTTGAAAACTGGCACAAGACAGGGATGCCCTCTCTCACCACTTCTATTCAACATAGTGTTGGAAGTTCTGGCCAGGGCAATTAGGCAGGAGAAGGAAATCAAGGGTATTCAATTAGGAAAAGAGGAAGTCAAATTGTCCCTGTTTGCAGATGACATGACTGTATATCTAGAAAACCCCATTGTCTCAGCCCAAAATCTCCTTAAGCTGATAAGCAACTTCAGCAAAGTCTCAGGATACAAAATCAATGTGCAAAAATCACAAGCATTCTTATACATCAATAACAGACAAACAGAGAGCCAAATCATGAGTGAACTCCCATTCACAATTGCTTCAAAGAGAATAAAATACCTAGGAATCCAACTTACAAGGGATGTGAAAGACCTCTTCAAGGAGAACTACAAACCACTGCTCAATGAAATAAAAGAGGATACAAACAAATGGAAGAACATTCCATGCTCATGGGTAGGAAGAATCAATATCATGAAAATGGCCATCCTTCCCAAGGTAATTTACAGATTCAATGCCATCCCCATCAAGCTACCAATGACTTTCTTCACAGAATTGGAAAAAACTACTTTAAAGTTCATATGGAACCAAAAAAGAGCCCGCATCGCCAAGTCAATCCTAAGCCAAAAGAACAAAGCTGGAGGCATCACACTACCTGACTTCAAACTATACTACAAGGCTACAGTAACCAAAACAGCATGGTACTGGTACCAAAACAGAGATATAGATCAATGGAACAGAACAGAGCCGTCAGAAATAATGCCACATATCTACAACTATCTGATCTTTGACAAACCTGACAAAAACAAGAAATGGGGAAAGGATTCCCTATTTAATAAATGGTGCTGGGAAAACTGGCTAACCATATGTAGAAAGCTGAAACTGGATCCCTTCCTTACACCTTATACAAAAATCAATTCAAGATGGATTAAAGACTTAAATGTTAGACCTAAAACCATAAAAACCCTAGAAGAAAACCTAGGCATTACCATTCAGGACATAGGCATGGGCAAGGACTTCATGTCTAAAACACCAAAAGCAATGGCAACAAAAGCCAAAATTGACAAATGGGATCTAATTAAACTCAAGAGCTTCTGCACAGCAAAAGAAACTACCATCAGAGTGAACAGGCAACCTACAAAATGGGAGAAAATTTTCACAACCTACTCATCTGACAAAGGGCTAATATCCAGAATCTACAATAAACTCCAACAAATTTACAAGAAAAAAACAAACAACCCCATCAAAAAGTGGGCAAAGGACATGAACAGACACTTCTCAAAAGAAGACATTTATGCAGCCAAAAAACACATGAAAAAATGCTCGCCGTCACTGGCCATCAGAGAAATGCAAATCAAAACCACAATGAGATACCATCTCACACCAGTTAGAATGGCAATCATTAAAAAGTCAGGAAACAACAGGTGCTGGAGAGGATGTGGAGAAATAGGAACACTTTTACACTGTTGGTGGGACTGTAAACTAGTTCAACCCTTGTGGAAGTCAGTGTGGCGATTCCTCAGGGATCTAGAACTAGAAATTCCATTCGACCCAGCCATCCCATTACTGGGTATATACCCAAAGGACTATAAATCATGCTGCTATAAAGACACATGCACACGTATGTTTATTGCCGCATTATTCACAATAGCAAAGACTTGGAACCAACCCAAATGTCCAACAATGATAGACTGGATTAAGAAAATGTGGCACATATACACCATGGAATACTATGCAGCCATAAAAAATGATGAGTTCACGTCCTTTGTAGGGACATGGATGAAATTGGAAATCATCATTCTCAGTAAACTATCGCAAGAACAAAAAACCAAACACCGCATATTCTCACTCATAGGTGGGAATTGAACAATGAGAACACATGGACACAGGAAGGGGAACATCACACTCTGGGGACTGTTGTGGGGTGGGGGGAGGGGGGAGGGATAGCATTGGGAGATATACCTAATGCTAGATGACGAGTTGGTGGGTGCAGCGCACCAGCATGGCACATGTATACATATGTAACTTACCTGCACATTGCGCACATGTACCATAAAACCTAAAGTATAATAATAATAATAATAATAATAATAATAAAAGAAAAAAAAAAAAGATCAGACACACAAGTAGAGAGAATATGGGAAAAATTAAGGTTCAACTTAGAATTGTTCCTTAAAGGACTCAGGTTTCCCTTTGAGTTGAAAATGTCTATTTAATTTAGGCATGACAACTACATAAGAGATAACAAATCAAAAGGAATATTTGTAATGCAGTGACTGTGTAATTTATGAAAAATGACGTCTAGGTTATACCCAAACAGTTGCTGCTTTGGACATTTTGCATTTAATAGATCAGGCAGATTGTTCTTTGTATGTATAAAAATAATGCATTTTGTGTAAATAATATACATAACATAAATAGATATTACATATTCTTTGTATAAACATATACGTGTATGCAAATAAAAATAAATTGAATAAAATGTATACTTATATATAAAAACATAAAAAGTACATATAAAATGTCTTTATGTTTAAGTATACACCTATATTTTTATATATATACATATTTAATGAAAGCATAGTATTGGTTTTGCCTTTCCTTTTGCTAGTGCTGTTCTTGTGACAAATATTGTTAAATGCAAACTTCTAAACCCTGGATAATATATGTGGCCAATTGCTTCTCTTCATAAATGTAATTAAGCAAGAGAGTGAGTCAAAGATATGCTTCCAGCTTCTAGTTCATTTTTATAGACATTTGGTAATGATGAACTGAGCAATCAAGTGTCAGTGTAAACTGATGTAACTTTTCATACCGTGAGCATAATTATATCTCTGGTTAAAAGTGTTACTGCAACACAAGCTAAATTGATGGCAAGTATACTTTCAACTTGAAACATAGTCTCAATAGTGCTTATAATTGCAAGTTTTTTTAGTGGGGGATGGGGAGTTGTGAATTATTGTAAATACTTTCTGTTCAACAACATCATGGAAAGAAGCCTTGACTTTGTAATCCATCGTACTGAAGCCTAGGGAAGTGTATTTCCATCATTTGATTCCCACGGAGGCCTCGAAATGTTTCCATTGCTCAAGCACAAAACAGAGACATTTTACAAATTTAATGCAAACTAGACAATCAAGATCCTACTTCTCATGGAGCCTATTTTCAATAAAGTACATAAGTAAACAAGCAAAATAATTATTTTTTAAAAAGATTCCACTTTACATTAAAAAAAATACCATTAAGTAATTGTGATAAGGACCAGGAAAGAAAGAAACAGAGTCTTGTAATAAAAGAAAGCTGGGGCCACCTCTGAGGAGATGACCTTCCAATGATACTGGAAGAGAAAAGCCAGCCTTGCGGACAGCCCTGGAAGAAGGCTAGAAGGGGGGATAGCAAATGCAAAGGCCCTGAGGCAGGAGAGAGTTTGGCTGTGATAGGTATTCCCCACAGGTTGGGAGCCTGGGACATAGTGAGTGAGGGAGGATGCAGGATGAATGGACCTTTGGATGTGGGGAAGAGCACAAAGACAGGAGAAATTGAAATGGAAATGGAGGAACTGCCCCCATTAGCTGATTCTATTTAATTTGTGCTGTTAACCTGATTGCTTGATTGCTTTCTAACCCGATACTACTCCTGTTGCCTCTCACAAAGGGAGAGGCAGAGGTCTTCTAGCCAATGTTTTAAACAAAGTTTCTTGCATTTCACGCTCAAAAATTGTCAAACCTAACATATGAGTAGTCCCGCCATCCCATGATCATTGATGTAGACTTCACCAGAGAATAATGAGTTCATCTTAGAAAAATCATCCCAACTTGTCTAATCACTCCACTTATCAAAAAGCTGGCTAAGATAAATTATATTTAGAGCATACCTCCTCAGTATCCCCAGGTCAAATAAAACTGATAAATTACAAGGTAGGTAACAAAACTACTTGGCACCCTAAAAATGGTTCTGCTCTAAGATGGCTCTTAATTCCTTAGCTCTTACAGAGGACGTTATAAAACGCAACTAATTCTGCTGCAAATGGCAGCAGAATTAGTATAAACATATGATAAATCAGCACTCTAACAATAATTAAAGAATTACAAATTAAGAGTTAATAAAATATAAAAAGAGATTCAACCATGCTCGTATTTAAAGACGCTTAAAACATTACTTAAATTATCTATCAGATTAGTAGGAATTTAAGATTTGATAACATCTAATGCTGGCAAAAATGTGAAAATTGTGCTTTAAAATACTGTGGTGGATAGGGTATGTTGGCATGACGTTTCAAAGCATATTTTGGCAATAGTTATCAAATGTTTAAATGGAAACATTCTTTGACCCATTAATTTTGCTGTTAAGAATTTAACCTATGAAAAATCCCATGAAAGCATGGCAAGATGGCTATAAAGGACTGGAAATCACAAGTTTAGACATTTACCTCCCTGCCTACCTGCCTACCTGCAGGCAAAGGCTGAACCTAATGTTTCAAGTACTTCCTCAGGCGTAGGAATTTATGGTTTCCTGAAAAAATATGAACATCTTGAGTTCTACATGACCCAAGAAATCAACATCCCACTCACATTCAAGTTTTCTTCCTAACCAGTAATGGCTACTCATAGAGCTAAATATTGTATGATTCTTTTTTTACTTTGGTTTATTGACCAATCATCTATTAAAATTCACAAACAAGTCAGCCATGGTGGCTCACACCTGTAATCCCAGCGCTTTGGGAGGCCAAGGCAGGAGGAGCACTTGACCCCAGGAGTATGAAACCAGCCTGCGCAACACAGTGAGACCTCATCTCCACAAAAATTTTAAAAATTAGTCAGGCCTGGTGGCATGCACCTGTAGTCCCAGCTATTTAAGAGGCCAAGGTGAGAGGACCACTTGAGCTCAGAAGTTTGAGGCTACAGTGAGCTGCCATCCTTCCACTACACTCCAGCCTGGACAACAGAGCAAGATCTTGTACCTCTTAAAAAAATAAAATAAAAATTCACAAATGTGAGTCTTAGAAATGTCCCCACCAAGAGACAGATGCCCTTGTCTCTCATCTGTTTCACATTCAGGCTCTTTTCTAGGATTTCATTAACGCAGGATGCAGTAGACTTTGTTGACTATTTCTCTAGCAGCCATTTCTTTCTTCCTCCTCTATTTAAGTCTCAGTACCGCCCTTCTTCCTACAACACCATGTGATGCCCCTGAAACTAGTTCTATCCCCAGCACCAAGAGTACATCCTGACTAGCCAAGTCTAGGAAAGCTTTTTCCTGTGATTGGTCCAGAAGCCTAATCAGAGTCATGTCTCCCAACCAGTTCAACTAGCGAAAGGCTTTTAGGGTTGGGGAGAAGTTCCACTTTTTTGCAATATCCCAGTTCATACTGATAGGTGTGCTGCAGACAAAAGGGAAGTTACCTAAGAACAAATCTTTCATAGACAAAAGCAATGGCAAGAGAAACCCAAAGAAAATGAGCCAGAGCCTTGATCACACTATGCCTGCAGCCCAAATTATAGCTAGATTTCCAGTTATGAAAGGTATTTCTTACAGTTTGTGTCCATGTGAGTTAGGTATATTGATACATGGAATATCATAAATCTTTATTAATAAAGACTTTTTGTGTGCTCTGTGTTTTAGCAAGGGTTTGAATTCAAAGCAACATTCTACCTGGCTTAGGATCAAATCAAGAGTAATATAATTTTTGTACTGTAAAACCAATGGTCATTTATCTAGTGCTAGAGAAATTGCAGTATTTCCAGTGGGAGATAGTGAAAAGGGAGTACTGGATGGGGAATATTTATAACTTTAAGAAAAGTGATGGAAAATCTTTTTAAAAATAAATTTTTTAAACTGAGTATTTTATGGAAAATATGCCACAATTCCACTCCATGTAAACACTGCAAATATCTCATGAAGGTTAAAAAAAGAAAAAGTAAATGAAGACTACAGACATTTAAAATGCATGTTCTTCTTGAGAGTCTTCTTGAGAGTCTGTTCATATCCAATTAACTTGTACAATCCCACCCCATTATGATGCAATCCCAATATTTTTATTACATTTTGCTTATGGCTACTCCTCCAATGTATGGATTCCCTAGGCTACCCATTGAAGAATGGCAATTAATATTTCTTTATATTAAAAATATTTTGTGCATCTATACTAAGAAAATTATTTTTACTTCCTTATACCCTCTTCTACCACATGCCCACACACGTGCCCACTGACGCATGCTGGTTTGCTCTTTCTCACCAATGAATTAGTAAGATTAATTCATTAAATTTCCATATTCAGGAGGGCCTGTCAAGAACCTTCCAGATTTCTTTTCACTAGGTATTGCTTGACAGACTGCTCAAACTTCTGAATTAAAGATTAGCTCCAACTGATAAAGTTTAGTTACACAAACATTGAGAAACAATGAGTTTTTATTACCCGTGGAGAATAAATGCAGACAATTCAAACTCACTACCTAGGTTTTATGTATTATAATACAAAAGTTCTCGTATCTCAAGTTCAAACATAGAGTTTGATATGAATCCCAACAGAAAATAGACTATTCAGCCACAGTTATTTATAGCTTTTCTAGACTTTGGGCATGGGTTGTATATCAGTCTCTGTTATGGAAATGAAACTGTGGTCCTCAGTAGGTCACCCATGGTTTTCTTTTATGAACTGAAATTTGTTTCCCTGATTGGTGCGTTATGGCAGTTGGTGACAAAAGAGACTTTGGGGAGGGGGAAGTGCCTATTCGAAGACTGGGGAAAGGAAATTTTATAACTTGCAAAGGAAAATGCTACTGACAAGTCAACAGATCTGTAATACAAGGAGTAAGATGTCTTCCCGACATGCCCTGCTAATTTTAGAGTTTGGTAGCCATTTGAGTTGGATGAGGGTAAACGGGTTGATAGACGTCCTGTGTTATATGTCTCAGGAATCAGAGCTGAGTTGCTTTTTTTTTTAACTAAAATTTCTGCTTTTGTTAATTCGTGCTGCTCTTTCTGGTAAACGCTGGACAAGGGTTTAGAAAAGCTGTTTGTAATCTTTCTGCTGCTTTCTTTCTGGTGCATTCTAGATTGATAATACTTTTCTCAGCGGCACTCAAAAAAATCTTATCCAACAGTTCAAATGCTTGGACAAAACAGGAGTAGAAATTTACATGAAAAATAAGGTTTCATTGTTTCTTCTTGGGTGCAAGGATTATTTTTTTTCTTGTAGCACCGAAAGTATCACCAGGATTATCTTAGGTATCTCTTCCTGTGGTCAATTTTTTTTCTTTCCTGTAGTTGCTTGAGTTGCTGTTGGAGATCACGAATTTGCTCAGCTGCATAAAACAATTGCGACATTTTGAGGGAGGCAATGCAGCACTGATACATCAAAGATGGAATCATTCTCTCCACCTCTTTCCAACTTTTCTTTCCACCTATTTGGTGTGGAGGTTTTCATCTTCATGATAGTCACCTCATGATAACAAGATAGTTGTTTTCATTTTTAGCTTTAGGTCTCATTTCCAGATAAAGGGGTTCAAAAGCCCAAAGGGTCATGCAGTTGAGCCTGCCCCTTTTAAAAGCTTTTTTTGGAAGCTCAATCCGGTAATGCCTGCATGCATCTTATTTGCCAGGGTTACTGGGCCACCTCTAACTGCATAGGAGTCTGGTAAAGTAGGTAATTTTAGCTGGGAGCATTGTTGCCTACACAAAATCAGGATGTTGTTAGTAAGGACAAAGGGGAGAATGGGTTGGCTGGGCAATGAGCAATGTCTGCCATACTATCAAAATCCTGCTCTTAGCATTCAAATTGTTCAATCTGGACGCAAGCCCAGTGGGATGCTCATGGACACATTTTTGATTCTTTACTTTCCCTTCTGTATTTTAAGCACAGATCAACAGAGTGGATACTTCATACAGATTTTCCATGGCTGCCTTCATCTACTCTGTTTCCTGTTTCTCTTGTAAAACATTTGCTGTTGGTTAGCAGAAAAGTCCTCCCCAACACTCAAGTCTGAAGATGGCATTGTCATCCCACCTTCTGGTAGGGCTGTACTGAGTTCTTTCTTCCAGAGAAGAAAGTGGGTTGTCATTAAGCCATCCATGCACTCATTTCTCTGGGACATCTGGTAATATCTAGAGATCATGAAGGGCCAGACTGTAGTCTCAGCACTTTGGGAGGCAGAGGTGGGAAAATCACTTGGGGCCAGAAGTTTGAGACCAGGCTGGTCAACGTAGCGAGATCCTATGATAAGAAAAATTTGCCAGGTGTGGTGCCAAGTGCCTATAGTCCTAGCTAATCAGGAGGCTCAGGTGGGAGGATTGCTTGAGTCCAGGAGTTGTAAGTGGAGGCTTCAGTGAGCTGTGATTGCACCACCGCACTCCAGGCTGGGCAGCACAGCAAGACCCTGTTTCCAAAAAAAAAAAGAAAAAAAAAGTAACAAAAAAGGCAAATTTAACTGAACTGGACTTGTCCCCATCAGATACATTATCCACAAAGAAATGAGAGTAACAGTTGAAAAATGTACCTGTGATCCTGTCCCTATCAGGTGTTATGAGAGTTTTATATTTGCTATTCCTTCTTATAGGATAAAACTTTAACTCCTTAGCATGTAACACAATGACCTGTGTAAACTTGTACCTTCCTACTTTGCCACCAACAAATCCCCCACCATGGCCTGTAGCCTCAAGTAGCATCCAGTTGCCTGCTTTCATTAACTGACAGGTACCCACCATGCCTGTCATGCTATTTTTTACTACTCTCCCTTTGTTTTTGCTGCACCCTCTTTCTGGAGTGCCCCTCCCCCCACCCCACCAAACCTTGCCACTTTCTCATCTAGTTACTTCTTACTCATTCTTTAAGTTATTGGTTCTCAACTGGGAGATTTTGCACCTCTTCCACAAGGGGACATTAAGGAATGTCTGGAGACATTTTTCATTATTCCGAACTGAAGAGAGGATGCTATTGGCATCTAGTTGGGGTAAAGGCCCGGGATGCTGCTAAACACCCACAATGCATAGGACAGCTCCCACAGCAAAGAATTATCCAGCCTCCAAATATCAATAGTGCTAAGGTTGAGAAATGCCGCTTTAAGTATTATCTTTCCCAGAATAAAGTTTTTCTGAACTTCTCAAGACTGGCTCAGGTACCTCCCTTAATGTTGCGATAATACTATCAAGAACTTATGGAGAACTTTGTATCTTGGTGGTTACTAGATTGTTTTTAAAAATAAGGCTCATTTTGAATCCACTTCTACCACTTTATGTCTTTTAACAAGTTACTGAGCCTGAATTTCCTCCTCTGCAAAAATTGATATGTAATTCACGGGGTTGTTGTGAGATTCATATCTAATTTATGGAACAATGCATGTTAAGTGCTTGGCACAGGGCTAGGCACTGAGCACAGAGTAGCTGCTACTGCTGCTGTTATTGTTGTTTTTATGTTTATCATTATTTATTACACTCTATTTCTAAAATCATGGGTGGATTTATCAAGATACCAGTGAAGCATGCACTTTAAAGCCCCTCATTTTTCTTGGGGCCCTTCTAATGCCCAGTACTTAATTCTGTATTCAAGGTTTTATATTATTGTTTTAAAAACTCCACCCTTACCCATCACCATTGTATAAGCTCCAAGCTTAATGGAACTTAGATTTTTAGACTTGCCCCTCGCCAGTCTCTAACATAAAGTCTTGATATTTGGGGCACAGTAAATATCCACTAATAGAAGTGAGCTAACCAGAACTGTAGCCTCGTTAGCAAATTACTAACCAGCCTGCAGATAAATGTACTTATTCATTGTTGTCTATTAAAAAAAAAACCTTATTGCTTAAACTCCCATTGTTGCCTCTCTCCAGTGTTGTTGGTGTTTTCTAGAGGGCATTTTACCTATCATCCGGGAATCAATAGCATCTCTCTCCTTTTGTTCTCTCTTTGCAGTTGAGGATTCACCATTGTGACAAGGACAATGAGGAAAGAAAGTGTATGCTATTACTGATTACTTACCTAAGAGAATTCTGATGTAACTGCAACAGCAAAGTCCTGTTTCCATGGGGACTGTCTGGGTCTTGGAAATGTGTGTTAGCACAAACTTCAAGTTATTACGGTATTTGCTTTACAGTTATCTAATTTGCATAGTTTCTCCCTCCCTAGTCCCAGCAGACTCCAATCTCAGCCCTGTGTTTCCAGGAATAGCTGTGTATGTGTATGTGTGTGTGTCCGTGACTGGCTTCCAGTGTCAAGGTTGAAATGACAAGAAAAAAAGAGCTGGACAGGTCAATAAGGAAACACCCATGATGGTGGGATAATGCTGAAGTCCAAGTTAGCATTGACAATTACATGAGATATTGGAATTCTGACCACAGAGAAGTCCAGTGACAGACACTTAATGAAAATAGAAAGATAATAATAGAAAAAGGATTGCAAGAAAATTAAACTCTTGGGCTGGCAAGGCTCAAATAAGGATGAGAAATAATAATACAAATATCAAACTTGTCCCACTGTGTAGCTGATTGTGCAAAAAGGATTGCTTGTGGCTTTTCTTCTCTTCAATTTGATCTCTTCTCATTATTTGATAGCATACATCCTCTAAAGTAGAAATCACACAGGTCCTCTTTGAGAAAGCATAGGCACAATCTCCTCCTTGACCAATTTCCACCAGCAACTGCTTATTCTGATTAGAATGGAGGCTGGGGAGAGAAGAGCCACATTTAATTATTTTGACCTAAGAAAAAGTATAGGATGTTTCACCGTGGGAAAACCTCTGGTATGCTTGCCTCTGAGCCTCAGTTTCTTCATTGTAAAATGAAGTTAACTTTATTCACCCATGAAATTGTTGCAGTGCATACCTGAGGTAAAGCATGGGAGGTGTCTGTCTCCTAGTAATTTATTCTCAGGCACTCTTTTTCATGGGATTATTGTTTTAATAAACCAGAAGGACATGCCAGTGGCTCCCAGGCTGATGTCTCCAGCCCCAACCTCTTTGACTAGTCTCTAAGACTCATACATTCTATGTCTCCTAGGACAATTCCACTTGACTCTCTCCAAGGCACCTCCAATGCACACAAACAGGATGAAGTCATCATCTTTCCTCCCAGATCTGGTCCTTCTCTAACCTCTAGCTCAAGAATGACAGCTCTATTTCTTTGAATAAACCAGAAACCTAAACATCAATTTCTAATCTTCAATGACTTCATTCTACTTAAAATAGACTTAAAACATTTTGAATTTAGTCCCAGATCTCCTTTTATATAAAAGAAATGCAGAGATTATTTTTATGGAATCCAGGTTCTTCAGTAAAGTGCTTTGTGTCTGAACCCGTTTAGCACCTGGAGTTAACAAATAAATACTATTCCCTGAACTGCTAACCTACAGGGAAGGAATCAGTGCATAGGTAAGGAATCCTATGAAAAGAAGATGCTTGCTGTATATAAATTAGACGGATTTTGTTTGTTTTAGCCTCCCCAAAAAGCCAAAGGAAAATTCAATAGATTTTAGTGGAAGAAAAAAGGAAGAAAGGAAGCAGAGTTGAAATACTATTTTCTTGCCTTCAAACACTCATTATATTTATTAAAGGAAATAAATATGACTCAAAAATGTTTGTTATTGCCTTTTAATTTTTATTAAATAACATCACTCACTATGTAGGCTGTTGAAGAACATGAAACCAGCTTGAGAAAATGTTCAATTATGTTTCTAACTTGGTTTTATTTCTCATATGAATATATGTCAGTGTTTACAATTGCTACTGATCTCTGATTTAGGATTTCTGTTGGAATTCTAATGCATTGATGCATTAACTTAAAAAAAGTATTGGCTAGAATCACATAATTTAAGATTCAACCACAGCATTGCACTTGAACCTACTGGAGGCTGTAAAATTTACATTAACTTTTTTTTAAAGTATTGCATAGAATCACTTAATTTAAGATTCAAAGAGATATTTAGGATTATTAAGTCTGTCACCTTCATTTTTAAAAGAAACTGGGATAGAGTAAGGTTAAGACTTGTCCAAAGTTATCTAGATAGTGGTAGAGTTAAATCTCAAATCTAGTCCTTGTGAATTTCTATCTAGTCCCTTTCCACTGGTACTGATATTCTTTACCTCTTCTATTTTAAACATTTTTTTTAAAATAAAAAACTTCTCTCACTAAAAGTTCACTGTGAAATTTTGTTTTCTGAAATCATTTTGCATGTTTCATGACACTCTAGTAAAAATAGAAAAGAACTTTGACACAAAACCAAGGGAAAGAATTGCTGCATCTTGACCATCTCTCCTTCCATATTTTTCTTTCTTCATTTTCCCCAAAAGTCCTCTACATATACTGTTCTGAGTCCTCTCTTGACCTTGTTTATTTCACCAGTTGCTGCAAACTTATCATTAATTGTCTTTTGAATTTATTATCAAAATAATCTAAACCTATTATTAAAACATTTATATCCTCACTTGTCTAATTCTAAACATTAAACTTTCATTTAAAGTTGAACCCAATAAAATAACTATTTTTTAAATCTCTTGGTAACTGGCTTCTAACCATCTTTTTCAAGGAGTTGAATTAATTATTAAAATAACAGATTATTTGCCTTAAGATTAAATGCTTGGTTTTAAAAGCCAATTTGTATGGGTAGACAGCCTGCTGTTCCCTGCATATTAAAATTCAGAGTACACAAAGCAGATTTCAGCTTTTTGGAGCTTCTTTGCAGATCCCACATGTTATAGTACCCTCAAAAGAAGTGTTTGCATATGAAAAATTTTTAGCAACCACATGTGAGTTACATTTCTTTCTATGTATCACAATGCAGCACAAGAGCTCTCAAACCAGTGGTGCTCTTTCCATCAGGAAGCATCGTTTGTCAAACACTGATACATATATTGAGAACAAATGCAAAAATTTTTAGGTCAAGTGGCATTCTTTCTTCCTCTACTTCTTGTATATAAACAAAACCAGGCAGTCATATATCAAAGCAAGACTGAGAATACTCAAGTTCATCTAACATTTCTCTAAGTGGCCTGGCAATTTGAGCTCTCCTCCTGCAAAGGAGCACTTCAGAACCACTGTGGTTGGTTCTGAAGTCAACATCTGTTCTGGTTGGAGCCTCTGAGGGCCAATACTTTTGTCATAACTGTTGGGAAGGGAAATTCTCTCTTGATGTGATAACAATATAGTTTCTCTTAGGTATGCAAACATAGAATTTGCATTGTTCTTAATTTACAGTTATGTAATTCTTTTTTTTTTTTTTTTTTTTTTGAGATGGAGTCTCGCTCTGTCGCCCAGGCTGGAGTGCAGTGGTGCGATCTCGGCTCACTGCAAGCTCCGCCTTCCGGGTTCACGCCATTCTCCTGCCTCAGCCTCTCGAGTAGCTGGGACTACAGGAGCCCGCCACCAAGCCCGGCTAATTTTTTGTATTTTTAGTAGAGATGGAGTTTCACCACGTTAGCCAGGATGGTCTCGAGCTCTTGACCTCGTGATCCACCCGCCTCGGCCTCCCAAAGTGCTGGGATTACGGACGTGAGTCCCCGCACCCAGCCACAGTTATGTGATTCTTATAAAAAACTTAAAAAGAAACAAAATAGCCTGTTCTGTCATTGATCAGACACAGAACTGATAAAATATTACAGTGTCTAAGATATAACTAATATAACCAAGCATCTTTCAATGCTCTTTTGTTCTAAGTCTCTCTCCCTATTTTTATTTTCTTAGGGAGATCAAGTCTGTAATCTCTTTAACCTTTATATTGTAAAATCTAAAATAGATTGTCTTCTATACTGACCATCCTAAGCTGCCCATTGACAAAGTCAATTATTTCCTACAACCCCTCCACCCTTCTATTGTATGAAAGAATAACTAGGCTGACATTTGCCTCTGTGTTTTAATTTTTGGCTCCTTTTACCTGAATTTCCTTTTTCCAAGGTCTCCCAACCACTACAGCCAAAACCCAGGGCAAAAAAAAAATTGTGTCAGGCAGAGGGCTAGATAACATTGTGATCCCCACCGCTGGCCTTTTAGAGATTCAGGTACAGTCATGTGTTCCAAGAGATTTCAACTCATGGCTGCATGGCAATGAGAAGACTATATCTATATTTCAGTACTTGCGACATCAGCAAGTCACATTTTGTTGGGTTTGTTTTTTCTGCCTTGTATTGATTCTACCCTATTCCTAATATACCAATATCTGAAGTTCTAAGAGATATCAGCCTTCCCTACTCTTCTTATGTATGTTTTCAAATTTTAAATGATATGTCATGTTTGTATGTATTTTGGGGATGTGTGTTTTATTTTGATACATGTATCTAATATTTAATGATCAAATCAGGGTCATTAGGATATCCATCACCTTGAACATTTATCTTTTCTTTGTATTGGAAACATTGCAGTTCTTCTCTTCTAGCTATTTTGAAATACAAAATACAAAAAAATTACTCATGTGGTTTGGGCTGGTGTCACATGGCCCAAGCTTGACTAACCACAGCATTGCACTGGAACCTACTAGACGCTATAAGATTTACATTCCAGAACTTTGGTCAGACTAATTAGAATTATTAGAAAGGGAGGGTCTTCTTGCATCCATTGGACTTGAATCTGGGCAGACAGCCTGGAGCAGCTGGCTCCTGCGGCAGACCATGACAGTGTTGGCCTGCCCATATTTCCTAAGCACTCCCCATTGCCATGCCAGGAGACACAAAGACTTCCAATGGTGAGCTACTGTGTCTCTTTGCCGAAGGGCTTTCTCTGGTCAAGGGAGCCCATTCAGCTTGCACTTTCATGGAACAGGCTGCAAGTGCCAGAGAATTAATGTTCCCAGAGCAGCTTTCTGTTAGTAGCTGACTGGAGTTGGTGGATCAAAACCTTAGCTCCCTCTCTTTTTGGTTGATATATCTCTGAAGCATAGATTTGAAATTGCCGTGTCAACGCATTATTTGTTATTTACCTTTGGATGGATACAGGTGTGTGTGTGTGTGTGTGTGTGTGTGTGTGTACATATGTATACATATATACATATATTTGGGGGTTTTTTTGAGATGAGGTCTTGCTCTGTCACTCAGGCTGGAGTGCAGCAGTGCAATCATAGTTCACTGCAGCTTCAACATCCCAGGCTTAAGCAATCCTCCCACCTCAGATGGTACCAGTAGCTGGGACCACAGGTACAGGCCACCATGCCTAGCTAATGTTTTTATTTGTAGATATGAGGTCTTACTGTGTTACCCAGACTGGTCTCAAAATCCTGGGCTCAAACAGTCCTCCCGCCTCAGCCTCCCAAAGTGCTCGGATTACAGGCATGAGTCACTGCACCTGGCCTTTTATTTGTTTTTGTATGAGTATATATTTATTTGCATATGAGTATATACATAATATTCATACAAATGCATATACAACACAAACTATTTTATATTGCTGTTAATATCTCTGACTTGGAGAGAGGCATATTTTTTCAGTATCTTTCCTGGCTTGGTTATAGAATGCTATTCCAATTAGCTCAATCAGATCACCCAACATGTATAAAATTTCTGAGCTAATAGTCTGCCAGTATTTACCAGTACAGCAATATCATTTCTGTATCAGTCAGCATTCATTTCATAGGTGCCTATCTGATTGGTCAATGTCCAGGCCATAATCCTTAAAGGTAGAGTTGACATCACAGCTCCATACTCATAACCACTACCAAAACCATGTCCTTATCTCTCCATGGTTCTAGAATCTAGTCCCACATGCTCAAATTCCTGCCTCCCCAAGCAAGTCCAAAGATAATCAAAACTGAGAGAAAGACGAATATTTTCTAGATAGGAATGGGAAAAATGAACAGTAGAACTCTGAACTCTTTGCACCTGCAACAGACTAAAGGCAGGATAAATTTTTAGAGATATTAGCATGTTTGAGTTATCTTATTTTCTTCCTTATCTCACAAAGAGAGCTGAATCCTTGGTGTCTTTTTGCCTTAGGATTTTTGCAGGACTTAAAGCAAAATCCTCTTGAGATCTGAGCTTCTCTTACCTGTGTAAATACTTTAGACTATTAAATTTATTTATGTATAGGAGGGTTAGGAAACAAGAAGATAAGAGCCCAGAAGGCAGTGGGTGCATAGTAGTGCATTTATTGACAAAGAAGCATAATAGAAGGATGCTCAGGCTCAAAGGTCCACAGTGGAATAGGACTGGTCAATGTGAACAGTCTCTGGCCCTGTTTTCTATCAGATAAGCCTCCCAGATTCCATGTCACACACTAGTTTTTCTCAGCTGAAGAAACAAAGGTTTAGACACATTAATCTGATTTCAGAAAATATATATTTGTATTTAAAATGTATGTTTTTCAAATAAGGAAATATCTTTAGTTGGGTTACAAAATAGAGAAAATAAAGAAATGGGTATTTTGTAAGCACTTGAATTTTGAGATCAAAGATCATACCTTCAATAGCCCTGTAGACTCAGTTCATCAAAGACAGTAGCTGTTCTCCTATAGTGGGAAACATCATCCCTGCAGCAAGGCCTTGTCATCCCATGAGGAATCCTAATGTCACCATGTGTGGGAAGGGTTCCTTTGTATTTCCCACATTCCGGGCCTGGGGAAAATGTCTCATTGCTCAGCGGGAGGCTGAGGTCAAGGTCTGCTGGCTCAAGGTGATGTAATACCTTCCATGGCTTTTGACATGAACAAAACCAGGCACAGCTTTCAACTCCCTGAGACTGAGTGCTTTTTGTTGTGTTTGCAGATGCCTCAGCCAGGATTCTAATCTATTTGGGAATTTTTGCCCTGTATGAATAATGCCCCAAAGGCTTTAAAAGAGAAAAATATACACAGTCCAATGTAAAGATTTGTGGATTTCAGTGGAAAACAATCCAGTAGGGAGATTTAAAAAATTAGTTTGTATTCTAGGCAACACAACATGGAGTATTTGAGGCATTTAAGAATTTTAAATATGAAGGAGTTTGTTGAATGGGAAAGCTATTCATTTGAAATAGCATGTCGGAGTTTAGAACAGGTAGGGAAACTTACCTTCTTTTTTGAAATAAAGAAAATGTTGCAAAATTGAGTTTTGCTTTGCCCACACAGGAGTAGTAAGAAACCAAAGCTCTAGGCTTAATTTCTGCTAAAGAGCTCTGAGTATGTAATGTTGCAGTCACTTCTACACATTCAAGACAAGCCACTATGTGTGTTTGTAAACAACTAAAAGACCCAGCTAATCTTGAGCAATACACAAATAAGCCATCTTTGTGAATGCCAGTTGCTGGCTAATAACTTTCTAAAATTGTTCTCCGGCACTAATTGAAACTATAAATCCTCATCACATGCAAATCCTAACCACTGTATACCATTAGCTCACTTCGGTTCTTAATCTTCTTCTTCTGGGGCACTTTCTTGCCGTATCCTTCTTCCCCTAGGAGCAGCCACTTTATTATTGCAGTTCAAATATCTTGATATTCCTGTTGGAGAGCTATATAACATCTCTCTAAGCATGTCAACACCAGGGCCACTTAACAAGAATATCCACCTCAATCCCATTGGAGCAAGGTAAAAAAAAAAAGCCAGTGGAATATATTTTCAGTTATTTCATTCTATATACCTGTAGATAACATGGGTCAAAAGACTATTTAAATTCTGTTTTGTTAAGACAGGCTTCTTCTCTTACATAGTGGAGCAGGTAGGAGGTTCTGGTTGCTTCTAGACAATTTGCCAGACAAGAAAAATGGCTTCACAGACCATCTGACAGCTTTATTCTTGTGGCTCTGGCAGAAAAATAGGCAAAAACGATTGCAGAGGCGGCTGAGTGGAATACAACACAAAAGTTCAGAAAAATATTAACTGGTTGTAAAATGAGTGGGAGGATGTAGTAAAGGAACTGGCATTTCAGTTATATAAAATTACTTATTACAACATTTTTATAGCCAAATTATGCTCCCTCTCTGTGCTGTATCTTTGTGTCTGTTGCCTGGAAGAGATAGTAAAGAATCCTTCCATGAGGCACAAAATGTTTATATGGAAGAAGAAGCTATGAATCATTTTATGGCTGAATCATGCTCCTGATCCCAATGAAGACCCCTTGGTAGTTTTGGTCTGATTTATATCAGGCCCTGTGCTTTTATAGATCTGTTCTGGCCCCATTTACTTGCCTGAAAAGCCACTCCTGGGCCTTCTAATGGACACTTGCAATTAATGTGGAATGCTGTGATACTTGTATTGAGACAAGTCCATTTGGGACCTTCAAATAGCTAGGACAACAGTGAAACTTGTAAGTTTCCTGGTCTTTGAAGCAGCAAAGACTGACTCAATATTTTCTTAGATGACAGGGCACTTAGTAGAGTTATCCTCAGTTCATCCCTTTTAGCCGAACTCACTCATTAAACACAAAACAGATATCATCCTCTCATTCTTGTAAGAAGTAGTAAGAACTTGGGCATTACCTTAAGAAGCTCTTTGGTAGAAAAACTGGAGAACACAGAGCCATGCATCCCTTGCAGTAACATGTCCTACAGTTTCAAGAGATAGCAAGATATGTTTGGTCACAGAAAGAAATTTGTAATTAAGTAGTTCGGAAAACACGGGGTGAAACAGAGTTAAATAGGTTTTTCTACTGCAGGACATCCAAGCTGTTCTAATATCTTAACATGCATTGCAGATCTTCAAGGAATATACACATTTTTGATACGTATTTTATAAGAGGACTCTTTGGCTTATGGAAACTTGCATGTGATCAGTGTTCCTTAGAATTTTCTAAGAAACAATGCCCTTTTCATTCAGGACTATATTAAATGAGGGAGACATGATGTTTCCCTAAATGTCAGGCAAGTTTAAATACTTTCCTTCTCAAATATTCTAGAACTCCTCATACTATATAATAATGATCTAATGTCACCTTTTTTTGCATTTCAAATCCTAGATAATCTGGCCCCAGCCTTTTTTTCCCTTTGTAATCCATTACTTAGTTTACCTGGCTTCTCACACTGTGGCCAAACTTATTTCTTGTTGCTCTATGAATACTGTTGTTATCTCTTATCTCTATATCCTTCAATACACAACCTTTCTCTTTGCTTCTGCCTATTTAATACTTAACCGCTTTTCTAGAATCATGCAGAATGCTACCTTCATGAAGCCTCCCCCAGTTCTGCTATTTGGAGTTAGTTTCTCCCATCACACTTCATGTGGACCTCTGCTCTAGCTTATATAAACTTTCTGGTTTTCTAGCGGTTTGCTGACCTTTATGTGTTCTACTCAAATGTGAGTTTCTTGAGGGCAGGGACTGTATCACTCATCTTTGGGGACAGAGCCTATTACACCATCAGAACAGACAGAATCTAGGCCAAGCTAAATCAAGTTACAGCAGCTCCTAGATCCCATTTCCACCTGGCCTTCTCGTCTAGCTTTCCTGCAATGTTTTTGAAATGACCAGGCCATAGGATGCTGGCAGGTTCTACCCTAGAGCTGGTGTAAGGTCACCCTAGCAATTCTGAGTGTATACTACTATGTTCTCATGTCTGTTTCATAGATGCATAATTGACAGGGTGCTCCTGGCTAACAGATTAGGTTCCCCAGACATGCCCAGTTTACCTGCAGAATTTCTCTAGATTTATACCATAAGACTGTACCTGTGTGGTTGCAGGGAGGCAGTTGAGCTTACAAAAGGACTATTGTACCCTCTCTTTCTCCAACCACGTTCTTGCTGAGGGTGCTGTCTTCATGGTCTTGCCTCACTCAGACTTTAAATCTCCCTCCCAGAGCCCTCATGATGCTTAGGATATTTGGCTCAGACTTTTGTTTGCTGTGGATTCATCATTGATGACTATCTTACCTCTAGGATCTGCAATTTGGGAAGACGATTTTTACCTCTCCATTCAGTTTCTTTGCCTAGCTTCAGCTCTGAGAATCCTTGCCTGGGTTAGAGACCTGAGCCTTCCCATTTTATCAGAATAAATGTTACTTGCATTGTTCCAGAAAGCAAAAGAATACAGAGTTAAGAGTAAATAATGAGCTCTGGAGTCAAGCTGCCTGGGTTCATATCCTGGTTTCAACACTAAAGAGCTGTAAGTTTGGTCAAATAGCCTTTGCGATTTCAGTTTACTTCGCTATAAAGTAAAATGAGAGTAGTGCCTATTGCACAACACTTTTGTGAGAATCAAAGGAAATAACATGGGTAAAGCACCTGGCACAATGCCTGGCTTGTTGTAAGGGCTCAGAAATAGTAGCTCTTATTATTATTGGAAGAACCAATTTAAATCCCAGGGATTCCCTGAGCAACATGGTTAATATCCCACGTGTCCTCCCTGTAAAATGGGTGTTCATTAGCTACTGCTGCATCACAAAGTAACACAACTTAGTGGCTTAGAGCAACTCACATTTATGATCTCACAGTTTCTGTGGTCCAGGAGTCTGGTGCCTACCTGGGTCACCTGCAAGGCTGCAGTCAAGGTGTGAGCCATGGCTTGGTTCTCAACTGGAGGCTTGACTGAGGAGAGCCCACTTCCAAGCTCACTCAGGTTGTTGGCAAATTTCATTTTCTTTTGGCTGTGGGACTCATGGCAGCTAACTTCTTCTTCAGAGTCAACTGTGAAGACAGAAAGAGAGAGACTTCAGCATATGAAAAGCACAACGTGATCACACATACCCCATTCCTTTTGTCACAGATTCTGCCAACACTAAAGGGGAGAGGATCACACGAAGGCATGAATACCAGGAGGTGGGCATCATGGGGTCATCTTCGTGTCTATCTGCCACCAGAGGGATGATTTAAAAAGAAACAAGCTCATGGGTTGTTGTGAGCATGAAATGAGTCAACATTTGCAAAGCATTTAAGATGGTGCCTGATGTATAGTACGTGCTCAATAAGGGTTTTCCATTTATAATCAGGCCAATGAGTGGAGGAGAAAGCTGGGTTGGAATGAATGAATGAATGAAGCTGCTTTCAGGATTCATAACCGAGTAGATTCTTCCCAGGTTATCTTTATGCAAGGCTAATTTCCCCAGTGGTTTTAGATTAGCGGCTGCAAGCTCTGCTGTGGGTGGTGTTGAATGTCAACTGTGGGTGGGTATTACGTGCATTAGTCATGTGTAACTAATTTAAAGTACACTGTGTTTTCGGGCAAGTGTCTGTAATTGCCATTTTTGCTAATTGTGAGAGTGACTTGTTTGCCATCTTCCCTCACAACTACAGAAAAAAAGAGTCAGGAATCGAGGAGTGCACTTGAATAAATTGGCCTCCTCCTAAGTGAGTTACCCAGGTATTGGTTTGTGTAACAGATTGGCTTGTAGGAAAAGTTCAGAAATCACAAAGCTTGGGTCAGTTCAAAAATATCCTGGACAACCACAGATTCTCTGGTACAAAGAGCACCACTCATGTATTTCCTCATTCAGCTTGGTATCTCTTCTGTTCCAGACTTTGTGCCAAATGTTCAGGAGAGAATGAGACAGGAACCTAGACAACAACCATGCTTGTGTATTTTTAAAACATGGCCCCCAAATTCTTTTACACTCCTTCCGTTGACGGAAAGGGGAGCTCTATGTCTCCTCTCTCTGAATCTGAGTTTTTGACTGGTGACCAGTAGAATATGGCAGAAATGATGTTGTGTCAATTTCTAGACTCAAGCCTTAGGAAACTTGCAACCTCTACTTTCTTTTTCTTGGGATGCTTGCTCTTGAAATCCAGTGGAGAGGCCACCATGTGCAGATGAAGTGATACTCAAAACTCCCTACCAGCCTTCTGGGAGAGTCATCTCGTAGTGCATCCTCCAGCTCCAGTGGAGCTGAAGACACATGGAGCAGAGATGAGCTGTCCCCAGCAATTCCTGGCCAAATTGCAGATTCATGTGCAAAATTATGGTGGTGGTGGTGGTTGTTTTAAGCCATTACATTTTATGGTGATTTGTTAGGCAGCAATAAATAACCAGAACAATGCCTTTATACTTTGGGAGAGGAACTTACAATCTGGAAGGAGAGACAGATACTAGTCAAAGACTAAAACTAGCAATCATGTATCCATAGGCTCTGCAGGATAGGGACATGTTTCTATGAAGCCATAAGACAAAGGAGACTGACTTAGTCAATGTAGTCAGAGAGGGCTTCTCTGAGGAAGTAATGTTTGGGCTGAGAATGAGCGGTTGGGAAGAAGTTAACTAGATAAAGGAGCAGCAAGAAACTGCTTGTGCAAAGATCTCATGGTGAGCAAGAGAACATATTTGGAGAAGTGAAAGAAGATCATTGTGGCTGCAGAGGAAAGAGAAAGAGTGATGTAAGATGCTGCAGTTGAGACAGATGTCCAACTGAGCCCATCCTGCACTAGGCAGCGCACTGCATTCTCCTGGGAGAATAAGGGGACACAGTGAGGATCACAGGCATGTGTAGATGAGTGGGAGAGAAAGGGTTAAAGCTCGGCAGGGATTTGGTGTCACCTGCCCATCTTACCTACAAATGCAACCCACAGTAAGTAACCATGTTGCTGGGATGGGAGAAGGCTTAGTCTGTTCTATGTTGCTATAATAGAGTACCACAGACAGGGTAATTTACAAAGAACAGAGATTTGTTTCTTACAGTTCTAGAGGCTGGAAGGTCAAAGGTTGAGAGGCCTGTATCTGGAAAAGGCCTTCTTGCTGCATCATCCCATGGAGAATATGGATGGGCAAGAGAGTTTGAGGGGGCAAAAGAGAAAGGGAGAGGCAAACACATCCTTTTATCAAGAACCCACTCTCTCAATAAATAACTCACTCCTAAGATAACAACATTAATCCATTCTTGAAGGCAGGGCCCTCATGACCTAATCACCTCTTATTAGGCCCCACCTCCCAACACTGTTGCATTGGGGATTAAGCTTCCAACAAGTGAACTTTGAAGACACATTCAAACCAGAATAGGGGGTCTTGATCCAGTAGGGTATTAAGTGCTGTCTGGAAGAAGAAAGATTGAAAAACATTCTCTTAACAGTTCCAACTCCCTTTCTAAACTGCATATTTCAGCTGACCTAATTCAGTCGCAGTGTCTGCAGGAGTTTTTAATAGATTCACAGGGGCTAGTGTTTCACAGACTGTTCTCTATTTTTACATCTTTACAGTGAAGAAATTATTCTTTATAGCTAAGCATACTTGCTGGAATTTTTGCCTGTGTTTTCTCCTCTTGCTTCTGTGTAGATAGAAAAATGTTGAGCAAAGGCCTTTATATACATTTAGTTCATGTACATGAAGACAGTGGCTTCACCCCTCTTCTTTTGTATGACTTTTTTGATTGTCTCTTCTTTTTCTAGTAGCATCTTCTGCTCCTAACCCTCAAATTCTTACCTTCCTTTCCATGTCCGCAGCATGTCCACATCACCTCAAACCTCAGTCTCAACTTCGTTTAAGCAACAGATATTTTCAAATACTTCTTGAGGACAAGGCCTAGGAATGGGAGAAGTAGGAATGAGGACTGGAATAATCTGACGAGGTCAGTGGCTCTCAATTCTAACAGCATATTAGAATAACTGGGAGCTTTGAAACATGTTGAGATGTTGACCCTATTTCCAGAGGTTCTGATGATTTTGTTGGTTTCTTACTATTAATTAGAGTGGGAGGTTACAAATAAACAAGGAGAGGGGGCTAGAATGATCCATGTGGTAATCAACTAGAGTCAGCGGCATCAGTATGAATGTATGTTTAGCCTAGTATAAATATAGAGAGTTACATGTAGAAATACTTATATGTTTATAGCTGGATTAGTAGATCTGTATATATCGCCTTACTTTGCTAATTGAGACAGCCTAAAAACAATACCTCAGTAACAATGAGCACACCTAGGGCCTAAGTCTTGGTTTCTAATATGATTCTCCAGCAAAGGGAACCAGCGATCCTTGGAAAAATGGCTGACTTTAGAACTGAGGCAAGAAATATACAAGATAAGCCTGGAGCATGGTGTAATACCAGAAAATAAGGAAGTGCTAAAACACACACATACACACACACACACACACACACCACAACATTGCGGGCATGTCACGGGGGAGTGAAAAAGCTCCCAGTGGCCAAAGCTGAGAAAATTTCAGCAACAAAGTAAATAAAGTAGTATTGGTTTATGACCCACAGTATAAAATAAACATCCACGAGTCCATACTAGTATGCATAAATAATTGAATAGACAAATACATGTAGAGAAGCAAAACCTCCCATGAGAAGAATTCCAAATAATTTATGTGCATATTGTGCCCTTAAAAATGTGCAGTACCACTCCTCACTTCTTAAGTGTGAGCTATGCATAGTGACTTCCTTCCAAAGAGCATTTACAGTATGGATAGGGGAAAAATAGTAACTTTACATTGGAGAAAACTGACAAACAATAATTCAGCCAACCAGGTGACAAAGGTTAACAACAACAGTGATTAAGACATGTTGAAAACATGCATCCTTGATATGATATGGTGAAAGTGGCATATATGGTGAAAGATTGTCTATGTAATCTTCCTCTTAAAAAAACAGTAACTCCAGTCTAATCTTGAGACAAATATCAGACAAATTCCAAATTGTATTAGTCTGGTTTCACACAGCTATAAAGGACTTCCCTGAGACTGAGTAATTAATAAAGAGGTTTAATTGACTCAGAGTGCTGTATGGCTGGGGAGGCCTCAGGAAACTTACAATCATGGTGAAAGGTGAAAGGAAAGCAAGGCACCTTCTTCACAAGGCAGCAGAAGAAAAAGAGAGCAGGCAAAACCACCGCTTACAAAACCATCAGCTGTCATGAGAACTCACTATCACATAACAGTATGGGGGAAACTGTCCCCTTGATCCAATCGCCTCCCACCAGGTCCCTTTCTACATACATGGGGGTTACAATTTGAGATGAGATTTGGGTGCGAACACAGAGCCAAACCATATCACCCACTGAGAAACACTCTGCAAAATACCTCACAAGTACTCCTTAAATTTATCAAGGTTATCAAATACAAGAGAAGTCTAAGAAATTGTCACAACCTAGAGGAGCCTAAGAAGATATGACAACTAAATGTAATGTGGTATCCTAGATGGGATCCTGGAACAGAAAAAAGGCATTAGAGGAAAAACTAAAGAGATCTAAATAAAAGATGGGAATTAGTTCATAGTAATGTATCGATATCAGTTCATTAATTATGACAAACGTGCTATATTAACATAAGATGATAATAGAGGAAACTGGGTGTGGATTCTATAGGAGATCTCTGTTCTGTCGGCTCAATTTTTTCTGTGTATCTAAAAGTACTCTATGTTTATAAGTTTATTTAAAAATTAGAAGTATCTTTCACCATATTTTGATTACCTCTATATTATTTGTCTTCTGGCCAACTAACTAGACTGTAAGTCTATGGAAGACAAGGAACCGTCTTTCCTTTCATATTATTTTAGCATGCACTACAAGGTCCCACAGTATGTAGGCAACCAATGTTTGTTAAATTGATGGCAATGGCCTGATAATGTGTAATTTTTAAGTATCAAATGTTTCTTTTGTAAAATTGAGAAAGATTTAGTTAAAACCAAAAAAAAAAGCATATTAAAATCACTCCTGGTTGCATAATGTCTCTTTAGATCCCTGTTAATGTTTTGATATTCTTCTACACATTCTTTCTTTTCCACAGTAAAACTGGGATCATGCATTACCTACTTTTTTTGAAATCTGTTTTCACTAATTATTTGTTATAAATATTTTTCCGTCCCATAAATAATCTTCTTAAAACATAGAATGAGAATTTTAATAGCTAGATAAGTTTAACTGCTAATGTTTGCCCAAGAACAAAGGGAAGGAAGGAAAGAGGCAGAATAAATAGGGAAGAAAAATAGTTGCAGGTGCTTGCAGTGTCTGTGATGCTGGGCATCAGGAATGCATGGCTTGCTGGTGTGATGGGAGTTTGGCAGGCGGAGTGAACACTAGTCTTCCTTGCTTCCACAGATTCACTTTTTTTTGCAGATAAAATGACTAGAGAGGTAATTTTAATGTCCCCCTGCCCCCCGCTTTTCCACTGCAAATTAGCAGGAAGGATATCCACCAGCAAGTCCAACAGCATTCTCAGTGCCATGCTATTTCTTTGTCTCATTAGTTGGATGATTCCAAGGCTTGGTGGTTAGTTGGCAGACATTAAATAGTACTGTTGTGTCTTTGTGGGGCTCCAGGTTTTCAGCTCAAAGCCACTTTCTGGCCCATTTGTACAGTGATAAAATATTACCAGGAAAGAACTAATTGAGGGGATGCTGGTTTTCTCTCCTGTCCTTAAAGAATATTAGAGAAGTGACCAGCAGGATATGAGGATTGCAAATCCTCCATCAATTTCTACAAAAAAAAATCAACTTTCACGGAGACCAGGCAGGTTTTTTGTCTATAGAACAAACTGTACTTGGGATAGTCTAAGTGATCTTGCCTTGGTTTTTAGTTAGGGAAATGCTTATATTTCTTTATTAACCAATTATATGGAAGAAGAAAATGAATCCAATAGGCCTTATCAAACTCAGTTGCTGGGTCTCAAATTCTGTGATATCCATCCCCCCTTTGAACATTTGGAAAAAGAATTGAAGTGAAAACTTTTTCTGAGTGGGTTGCTGTGAGTGGATACTTATTTTTGGCTGGCATAACAAGGACATTTAGAAAACAATGAATGTTTATGTGGGGAGTGAAAAAGGCAGTCATGAAAGTGTGGGACCAGTGTGGATTTGGGGTTTTGAATAGCATGTGGGTGACTACTGACATTTGAGAACTTTTATCTGGGGTGGATTACGGACGTAGATATTACATGTGTAGGCTCTTAACTGGCATTTAATAATGCCAAATCAACAGCTGATTCAATTTGGTGAAAGGGAAAACCCATGAGTCGATCAATTCTTTTGAGAAAGATACTGTGGGATCATGTAGATAAGTGTTTCTGGATGTTGGAGAATGTCTATGGCCACTAAAAACCAGCATTTCTAAAATAGAACATCAAAATTATGTTTCTTACTGTAGAGAAAATTTCAGGATCGTGTGAGTCCATTATAAATCCTACTATAGGAAGGTTATTAGAAAAATAATAAAAAGCCCTTCTTTCCTTTCTTCTTCTTCTTTTTTTTTTTTTTTTTTGAAGGAGTCTCACTATGTTGCCCAGGCTTAAGTGCAATGGTGCAATCTCAGCTCACTGCAACCTCCCCCTCCTGGATTCACGTGATTCTCCCACCTCAGCCTCCTGAATAGCTGGGATTATAGGCACCCACCACCACACTCAGCTAATTTTTGTATTTTTAGTAGAGATGGTGTTTCACCCTGTTGGCCAGGCTGGTCTTGAACCCCTGACCTCAAGTGATCTGCCCACCTCGGCCTCCCAAAGTGCTGGGATTACAGGCGTAAGCCACCACGCCTGGCTGAAAATCACTTCTTAAAGATTGTTTTGATCCTGAGAGATTGCATGTTACTGCAGTATGTAGACTGTATACTGAGATCATGGAATCAGAAGTCTGGTTACTACCTTGCTATGCAATAACAGCAAATCACCAAAGAGTAATCAATAGCATGTTCCTATGATGAGAGATGATAATGTGGAATCTGAAAGTTTGGGTTCAAGTCTTTGGTCCATCATTTCCTAGCTACGGTGCTGTAAGCAAGGTGTAGAATCCTTCTGAGCTTCAGTTTCCTCTACTCTAAAATGAGGATACCGATAATGAATACAAGCCCCACAAGCTCTATCACATTATTATAAGAATGAAAGGAGGAAGATATGAAAGCCAACTGCCGTATGACATGCTGCCACAGACCCAAAACTGGCATTGCTATGTGGTTCTAGTTCTGATCTAGGAAGCTTCAAGACCTTGGAATGTGTCATTTAATCACGAGTTGCTTTTACCAACTTTGCTTACACAAAGCCAGCCTGACTCTGTCCCTAGAGCAAAAGGAAAAACTTTCATCCACAGGCATTCCCCCACCAGCATGCAAAGAAACTGTTCAAAAAGGGTAAGGCTTTCCCATGAAGGAGACTTGACTGGCCAGGCACTGTGTTTAAGTAGGAGAAGTTGATGATGGTCACCTAAAATGGTTCTTGAAATCCAAGCTGGTACAGTGAGTAATGCCAGACCCAGTATTCCAGCTGGCCTAATAATTAGGGAGGGAAAATCTTCATAACTGTCTCTCCGTGAATAATCATGAGGACCTCACAAGAAGGCAGGATCAACTGGGCCACATCTCACAGCCTGGACATGAATAGGAGACCAAGGGTTCCCACAACCAGGGCTTGTAGGACACAAGATCTAAGACTCCTCACATTTTGGACTGTCACTTAAATCTTTTTAAATTTATACACTGCCTTATCACTCCCACTACTAAAGTGTAAGCTCCTTGAAGATAGGTATGTGACTTGTTCATCAACAGGAAACCATGTGGCAACCAAAGACAAAATATGTGATTTAGAGTTACAAAACCTGGGTTTAAATCTCATCTCTAAAACTCCTTGGCACTATGATATTAAGCAGGAAATACCTAAGCCCTTCTAGGCCTTATTATCTGCTCCTGTTTGATAGGAATTATTGCCTTCAACTGGGTAGTTTGGCTTCATTTAAATTTACTTAATATTTACACTATGTGCTAGGACATATGAGCTTGGTGCTTTTTCCATGTATTCATTCTTCAAGCCTCACAGCTCAATGAGATACAATATTATTACTTCCATTTTGCAGATGTCATCATTTACCATTTTGAAGAGGTATTAGAATGCCCTGGGACACATTTTTTGGTTGTTCTGTACTCTTTTCCATTTAGACTCACTTCTTGGGTAATATCATCTGGCCTCATGGCTTTAAGTACCAGCTAGATGTCAGTGACTTCCAATTTAATACATTGAGCTCACACCACTTCTTAAATGTTGGATCCACATACCCAACTGCCCACTCAATATCTCAACATTCTCAGGCATATGAGAATGATCTAAGCCAAGCTCGTGATATTCTTCCCCCTCTAAGTGTGATTTTTTTCCAGTTACACCTTTGCTATGGTATTGCCCAAAGTTCGTGTGTTGGAATCTTAATCCCCAAAGCAACAGTGTTGAGAGGTGGGACCTTTAGGAGGTGTTAGGTCATGATGGCCCTGCCCTCATGAATAAATTAATGCCATTATTGCAGGAAAGGGTGTGTTATCACTGCAGTGAGGAGTGGGTGCCTGATAAAAGGATAAGTCTGGCTCCCTCTCCTCCCCACCCACCATGTGCTCTTGCCCTTCCACCTTCCACAATGGGATAGTGCTGCAAGTCCCTTGCCAGATGTGGGCCCCTTGACCTTGAACTTCCCAGCCTCTAGAACCATGAGAAATAAATTTATAGTCTTTACAAATTACCCAGTCTCAGGTATTCTGTTACAGTTGATGGACAAAGATAACCCTTCTCAGAAAGTGTTAACTCTGTTCTTTCAATTGCTCAGGCCAAAAATCTTGGATTAACTCTTTAATCCTCTCTTAGTCTGACATTCCACATTCATGAAAATAATCCTACCGGCACTGCCTCTGAACCCCTCCCATCTGGGTTTCTACTGCTACTCCCTAGTCTAAGCCATCATTGTCTCTCACCTGGATTATTGCAGAAGCCTCCTAACTGGTCTCCCTACTTCTGACTTTGCCCCATTGTGGTCAGTTCTCAACATAACAGCCAGAGTAGTGCTGCTGGAATATTGTTGGTTGGTGTGTTTGTATTAGTCTGTTCTCACGTTGCTGTAAAGAACTACCTGATACTGGGTAATTTATAAAGAAAAGAGGTTTAATTGGCTCATAGTTCAACAGGCTGTACAGGAAGTGTGATGGTTAATATTGAGAGTCACTTGAGTGGATGGAAGAATGCAAATTATTGTTCCAGGTTTGTCTGTGAGGGTGTTGCCAGAGGAGATTAACATTTTAATCAGTGGGCTGGGAAAGGCAGACCCACCTTCAATCCATCTGGGAGGCCACATTCTAATCAGCTGCCAGCATGGCCAGAATAAAAGCAGGCAGAAGAACATGGCAAGACTAGATTGGCTAAGTCTTTTGGCCTCCATCTTTCTCCCATGCTGGATGCTTCTTGCCCTTTAACATCAGACACCAAGTTCTTCAGCCTTTGGACTCTGGAACTTACACCAGTGGTTTGCCAGGGTCGCTCCGGCCTTTGGCCACAGACTGAAGGTTGCAGTATTGGATTCTCCACTTTTAAGGTTTTGGGACTCAGACTAGCTTTCTGACTCCTCAGCTTGCAGAATCCCTATTGTGGGACTTCAACTTGTGATCGTGTGAGTCAATTCTCCTAATAAACTTTCCTTCATATATACATCTATACATCTATCCTGTTAGTTCTGTCCCTCTAGAGAACTCTGACTAATACAGGAAGAATGGTCGGAGAGGCCACAAGAAACTTACAATCATGGCGGAAGGCAAAGGCAAACACATATTCACATGGCCAGGAGAGAGAGAGAGTGGAGGGGGAAGTCTACACACTTTTTTTATTTTAATTATACTTTAAATTCTAGGGCACATGTGCACAACGTGCAGATTTGTTATATATGTATACATGTGCCATGTTGGTGTGCTGCACCCATTAACTAGTCATCTACATTAGGTATATCTCCTAATGCTATCCCTCCCCCCTCCCCCCACCCCACAACAGGCCCCAGTGGGTGATGTTCTCTTTCCTGTGTCCAAGTGTTCTTATTGTTCAATTCCCACCTATGAGGGAGAACATGCGGTGTTTGGTTTTTTGTCCCTGCGATAGGTTGCTGAGAATGATGGTTTCCAGCTTCATCCATGTCCCTACAAAGGACATGAACTCATCCTTTTTTATGGCTGCATAGAATTCCATGGTGTATATGTGCCACATTTTCTTAATCCAGTCTGTCATTGATGGACATTTGGGTTAGTTCCAAGTCTTTGCTATTGTGAATAGTACCGCAATAAACATATGTGTGCATGTGTCTTTATAGCAGCATGATTTATAATCCTTTGGGTGTATACCCAGTAATGGGATGGCTGGGCCAAATGGTATTTCTAGTTCTAGATCCCTGAGGAATCACCACGCTGTCTTCCACAGTGGTTGAACCAGTTTACAGCCCGACCAACAGTGGTAAAATTGTTCCTGTTTCTCCACATCCTCTCCAGCACCTGTTGTTTCCTGACTTTTTAATGATTACCATTCTAACTGGTGTGAGATGGTATCTCATTGTGGTTTTGATTTGCATTTCTTTGATGGCCAGTGATGATGAGCATTTTTTTCATGTGTCTGTTGGCTGCATAAATGTCTTCTTTTGAGAAGTGTCTGTTCATATCCTTTGCCCACCTTTTGATGGGGTTATCTGATTTTTTCTTGTAAATTTCTTTGAGTTCTTTGTAGATTCTATTTATTAGCCCTTTGTCAGATGAGTAGATTGCAAAAATTTTCTCCATTTTGTAGGTTGCCTGTTCACTCTGATGGTAGTTTCTTTTGCTGTGCAGAAGCTCTTGAGTTTAATTAGATCCCATTTGTCAATTTTGGCTTTTGTTGCCATTGCTTTTGGTGTTTTAGACATGAAGTCCTTGCCCATGCCTATGTCCTGAATGGTATTGCCTAGGTTTTCTTCTAGGGTTTTTGTGGTTTTATATCTAACATTTAAGTCTTTAATCCATCTTGAATTAATTTTTGTATAAGGTATAAGGAAGGGATCCAGTTTCAGCTTTCTACATATGGCTAGCCAGTTTTCCCAGCACTATTTATTCAATAGGGAATCCTTTCCCCATTGCTTGTTTTTGTCAAGTTTGTCAAAGATCAGATGGTTGTAGATGTGTGGTATTATTTCTGAGGGCTCTGTTCTGTTCCATTGGTCTATATCTCTGTTTTGGTACCAGCACCATGCTGGTTTGGTTACTGTAGCCTTGCAGTATAGTTTGAAGTCAGGTAGCGTGATGCCTCCAGCTTTGTTCTTTTGGCTTAGGATTGTCTTGGCAATGAGGGCTTTTCTTTCATTCCATATGAACTTTAAAGTGGATTTTTCCAATTCTGTGAAGAAAGTCATTGGTAGCTTGATGGGGATGGCATTGAATCTCTAAATTACCTTGGGCAGTATGGCCATTTTCAAGATATTGATTCTTCCTATCCATGAGCATGGAATGTTCTTCCATTTGTTTGTGTCCTCTTTTATTTCCTTGAGCAGTGGTTTGTAGTTCTCCTTGAAGAGGTCCTTCACATCCCTTGTAAGTTGGATTCCTAGGTATTTTAGTCTCTTTGAAGCAATTGTGAATGGGAGTTTACTCATGATTTGGCTCTCTGTTTGTCTGTTGTTGGTGTATAAGAATCCTTGTGATTTTTGCACATTGATTTTGTATCCTGAGACTTTGCTGAAGTTGCTTATCAGCTTAAGGAGATTTTGGGCTGAGGCAATGGGGTTTTCTAAATATACAATCATGTCATCTGCAAACAGGGACAATTTGACTTCCTCTTTTCCTACTTGAATACCCTTTATTTCCTTCTCCTGCCTGAACGCCCTGGCCAGAACTTCCAACACTATGTTGAATAGGAGTGGTGAGAGAGGGCATCCCTGTCTTGTGCCAGTTTTCAAAGGGAATGCTTCCGGTTTTTGCCCATTCAGTATGATATTGGCTGTGGGTTTGTCATAAATAGCTCTTATTATTTTGAGATACGTCCCATCAATACCTAATTTATTGAGAGCTTTTAGCATGAAGGGCTGTTGAATTTTGTCAAAGGCCTTTTCTGCATCTATTGAGATAATCATGCGGTTTTTGTCTTTGGTTCTATTTATATGCTGAATTACATCTATTGATTTGCATATGTTGAACCAGCCTTGCATCCCAGGGATGAAGCCCAGTTGATCATGGTGGATAAGCTTTTTGATGTGCTGCTGGATTCGGTTTGCTAGTATTTTATTGAGGATTTTTGCCTCGATGTTCATCAGGGATGTTGGTCTAAAATTCTCTTTTTTTGTTGTCTCTCTGCCAGGCTTTGGTATCAGGATGATGCTGGCCTCATAAAATGAGTTACGGAGGATTCCCTCTTTTTCTATTGATTGGAATAGTTTCAGAAGGAATGGTACCAGCTCCTCCTTGTACCTCTGGTAGAATTCGGCTGTGAATCTGTCTGGTTCTGGACTTTTTTTGGTTGGTAGGCTATTAATTATTGCCTCAATTTCAGAGCCTGTTATTGGTCTATTCAGGGATTCAACTTCTTCCTGGTTTAGTCTTGGGAGGGTGTATGTGTTGAGGAATTTATCCATTTCTTCTAGATTTTCTAGTTTATTTGTGTAGAGGTGTTTGTAGTATTCTCTGATGGTAGTTGGTATTTCTGTGGGATCAGTGGTGATATCCCCTTTATCATTTTTTATTTTGTCTATTTGATTTTTCTCTCTTTTCTTCTTTATTAGTCTTGCTAGCAGTCTATCAATTTTGTTGATCTTTTCAAAAAAACTCTCAGACCACAGTGCAATCAAACTAGAACTCAGGATTAAGAAACTCACTCAAAACCGCTCAACTACATGGAAACTGAACAACCTGCTCCTGCATGACTACTGGGTACATGACAAAATGAAGGCAGAAATAAAGATGTTCTTTGAAACCAATGAGAACAAAGACACAACATACCAGAATCTCTGGGACACATTTAAAGCAGTGTGTAGAGGGAAATTTATACCACTAAATGCCCACAAAAAAAAGCAGGAAAGATCTAAAATTGACACCCTAACATCACAATTAAAAGAACTAGAGAAGGAAGAGCAAACACATTCTAAAGCTAGCAGAAGGCAAAAAATAACTAGGAAGTCTACACACTTTTAAACAACCAGGTCTCATGAGAACTCACTCGAGACAACACTAGGAGGATGGTGCTAAGCCATTAGAAACCACCCCATGATCCAATAACCTCCCACCAGGTCCTTCCCCCAACATTGGGGAGTACAATTCAACATGTGATCTGGGTGGAGATACAGAATCAAGCCATTTCAGTGTCCCTCTGCTCTACACCCTCTGATTGTTGCTTATCTCATCAACATAAAATCCAAGTCCTTACAATTAACTATGAAGACTTTGTGATCTGCCACCTCTTCATGGCCTCTCTGACCTCATCTCCTATTAACCTCATCCTACCTGACTCTTCTCCCTGCCTTCTTGCAGTCTGGCTCCTTCTCTGACACACTGAGCACAGAGCCTTTGTGCTTGCTGCCACTCTGCCTGAGGTTCTCCCCTCTCACATATCCTCTCAGCTCTTTTCCTTACTTCCTTCAGCCTCATCTACAACGTTCTCAGTGAGTGTTTTAAAAAAAAAAAAAAAATTCCCAGTTACCCAACTCCAACGCTTCTGATCCCCCTTCCCTGATTTACCTTTCTTCTTAACATGCCTCATTACATATTTCACTTGTTTCTTACCTGTCTTTCCCTCTAGAATGAAACCGCCACCAGGGCACACATGCCTGTCTGATTCAGAGCTATGCCACCAATGTCTAGTGCCAGTGCCTGACACTGAGTAGGTGCTCAATATATATTTGGGAAATTAATGAATAATGAAACAGAACCTCAAAGAGATTAAGAAATTTTCCTCACTCAAAGAGGTCAAAACAGGCAGGATTATTTGCAGTCTGAGTCTTAAGGTCTCTCTGCCATTGGGAAAGGCGGGTTGCAGGCTCTTCTGGCTTTGGTCCACTCATGTCTGAAAGCCTCTGAGGTGCTGTTCTTGCCAAAAAGTGTTTTGTAGAACTCTTTGCAAGGGTGTCCCAGTGAGTAAGACCTGCAGGGGTGCCTGGCACATAACAAGCTGGCACTGCTAACTCCTGGAGTTCTGTGTATAACCCAAATTCATAGCCCTTGACATAGCCTGTCAGCTTTCACTGTCTTCGCTTCTAAATTTGTATGATCTTAGCATAATTAGCCCAGTTTTTGTCATTCCACAACTGCTAAGTATGCAGTGGCTGTGGCATGTTATGGCTCCTCTCAGAAGCAGATGACATATCATGAAATATTTATTAAAAAAACAAGTGCAGGCTTCCTTAATTATTACCACTGACGGCTTTTCTCTCAAAGTCCAGGAGCGGTGAGGCTGTGTACTGCAGAACCGCTTGAATATGATAATGTCCTTTTGATCTTTAAATTTCCTCTTATGCATCGGAGTACATTTTACAGCTTCTATGAAAAGCTCCACTCAACCTCACTGGCTGCTTGTTTATTTTCCCCAATCTGTAATGCCTTTTGTTTTATCCTTTGTATTTCATAGGCTGTTACAGATGAATAAATGTTGCCCCAACTGCTCTAGCCTTTAAAACTGTTATTGCTCATTAACTCTCTTGGCTAGAATTATCCAGAAAATACACACTGGGGTTGTTTCTTGTTTTGTGTATTAATATTGAAAGTATCATTTCTTTCTCTGGGACCCCTGAAGTGTATTCTTAGAAGTGGAGAGACAGGTCTTGGGCACAAGTTAATGACTTCTGGTCTTTGCTATGGAGTGCCTGCTTGTTGCTTAAGAGAATTACCAGTTCTTGGATTAGCAAGTCAAATTAGACAGTGAAAAGTACTTTAGCTTTTCACAGGGACCCTGGAGCTCACAGGAGGGAAATAGATTCAATAAAGACGGTTGGTCTTGCTCTTCTTCTTACCCTGGTTCCTACCTCCCTCCTGTCTTCTCTCTGTTTCTTTTCTTTTTTGCCTTTTGTCCCACAGTTCCCTTCTATGCAAATATGGGAAACTCATTTGTAATAAATTGTCACATGTAACAAAGCCCAGGGTGTCACACCTCTACAAAATGCACCCAGAGGATAAAAAGCCTATCCTGTGTGAGGATGATGAGATCATTAACTAGACAGCCACATTGCAACAGGAACACAACGTCATGTCTTTTCTCCACTGTCCTAAGCCTGCTTCTTTTTGGAGAAGCTGAAGAAATTGAAATGTATGGACACTTTTTGCACTAAGATCTCAAAATACACTAGTCCCCCTTTGCCTATGGAGGATATTTTCCAAGACTCCCAGTGGATGCCCAAAACTAAATAGTACCATACCTTATATAGACTATATTTTTTCCTGTATATACCTATGATAAACTTTAATTTGCAAATTAGATACAGTAAGAGATTAACAAAAACTAATAATAAAATAGAACAATTATAACAATACCCAGAACTGTGTGCCATTTAAAACTTACGAATTATTTATCTCTGAAACTTTCTATTTAGTATTTCGAACCACAGCTGACCATGGGTAACTGAAACCACGGAAAGAGAAACCATAAATGAGGAGGGAACTACTGTAGTCATTTGCCCTCTCCCAATGAGAGAAGTAGAAGCTAATGTAATGATCCCTACTTCATAGATGGTGAAGCTGAGAAATTGAGGAGCTAAGGTCAAAAATCAAAGTGGAAACTGAGGGTAAATAGAGGAAGTACTTAATACATACAGAAGAACATATAGGACACAGTTAGACATAAAATACAATAACAAAAAGGATACTGGAAACATGCTATCTGACTCAAGAACTAGAACAGTATTAAAACAACTGAATTTGCCTGAATATACTCTCAAGTTAACTGCACTCTTAAATTTTGTGTTTATTATTTTTGCAAAATAATATTACCCTATTTGCTTACATTTCTAAACAATACATTATCTCATTTTGGTTGTTTTCAAGCTTTAAAAAATGGTGACATACAATAAGTGGTTCTGTGACTTAGTTTTTTTCACAAATACAACATGGCCCTATCAGAAACAATACTTGGGGTCTGTTCTAGTCTGTTTTCATACTGCTGTAAAGAATTGCCTGAGACTGGGTAATTTATAAAGGAAAGAGGTTTAATTGACTCACAATTCAGCATGGCTGGGGAGGCCTCAGGAAACTTACAATCATGGTGAAAGGTGAAGGGGAAGCAAGGCACCTTCTTCACAAGGTGCTACAAAGGAGAGGGGCCAAGCAAAGGGGAGAAGAACCCCTTACAAAACCATCAGATCTTCTGAGAACTCACTCACTATCATGAGAACAGCATGGGAGAAACTACCCCCATGATTCACTTACCTCCACCTGGTCTCTCCCTCGACACATTCGGATTATGGAGATTAGATTTGGGTGGGACACAAAACCTAACCATATCAGGGTCCAAAAAATTGAAGCACATAAATTGTGGGGTCACATTATTTCCAGACTAATAAAAGGGTAAGAGCAAGCCTGAAAAGCCAGTGGGCTAGAATTCTGGAAGTTCAGGTGCACCGTTCAATTCCACCCTGTTCCTGGTTGCTCTGGTGGCAGTTGTCTGTTCCTATCAGTGGGGACAATTCTGCAGTCTGTTTCAACATTTGGATGACAGTCACCCAGTGGAGCTAACTGACATGCACTGGTTTGTGATAAGAATATTTTAGGCCACTGAGATTTGGGGTGTTTTTTGAGTGTCTGGTTTGCATTATCCTGATCAATACAGCCCCTTTCTAGCCCAAATAACTTTTTTTCAGATTTTGCCTTATCTGTTTGTCTCTTGAGCAGACTCAGTAGAGATTTGTTGACTTTTCTAGTCTTTTCAGAGAACTGACTTTTGACTTAATGAATATCTCTATTTAAACATTACATTTTTTATTTTGCTTTAAAATTTTTTCTTCTATTTCCCTTGAGTCTATGTGGTTGTTGTTGGTTTTAGTTCCTTTAACTAATTGCTTAGCTCATTAATTTTCAGCCTTTCTTTTTTTTTCTTATATATATATCTAGAGCCATAAATTTTCCTGAAGCACTAGTTTTGGTCCATATCACAAGTCTCGGTTTGTAGTTATATCAGTTAGAATAGTATACACAAGCTGCAGTAATAAACATCTCCAAATTCTTGTTTGGTTAAAACAACTAAGCTTGTTTCTAATAAGTTCACAGTTGATGCAGATAATGTTGGTTCATGGACCACACTTTTCAGTACACTGCTTTAAATTCATCTTTCCTCCTTACTAAATGGTACCTTAAGCTTAGTAATAGGTATGAAATAAGCTATGTACCTTAATTTATGAAATAGATAAGTATCCTCTATACTGGAAGTCACTTATTCCTTTTTGTTATCTGGTCAGACATCCTCTGAGGGCTTATCTTGAAGGTATTAGTCCTCCCTTCTGGGTAGGGAATTTGAGGCAGAAAGAAGTTTCCTACCAAGGCAGTAGCAGGTATTTAGCCCTGGATGCTGACCTGACATGGCCTTATTCAATCATCCAAGCCACATGTAAAGGCATTTCACAGAGCTCATGCAGTGTGCCACTCCAGACCCCATCCTTTTCCCTGACCTGCCCACCTTGAAAGGCACCCAACAAATTGAAACTCTGTTGGGTAGGTTAAATCTTACTATATCTACCAAACCTGCATTCCACTTAAACGAGGGTCCTTCCTCGTAAATCAACATCAGAGCACCCTATGAACCTATCCCACCACTGATTCGGTCAGAGGCAAACAGCCAAGTGGGAAATCTCCATGCAACAAGAATAATGAGGATTAACTGGACAGCTCAGGTTCTTATTCCCATGAAGCCAGAGGTATTATAGTTCCTTTTCTTTGCATGACACCAGGTTATAAAGCTCTTCATGTACAAAAAGTTGAAATTTTTTTTTTTTGTGCACCTGTGGTGCCAGCTACTCTGGAGGCTGAGGTGGTAGGATCACCTGAGCCCGGGTGGTCAAGGATACAGTGAGCCATGACTGGGCCACTGCTCTCCAGCATGTGTGACAGAGACCCTGTCTCAAAAAAAAAAGAAAAAAAAAAGAGAGAGAGAGACAGAGAGAGAATTTTCTCCAACTCTAGGCTCATAAGAACATAATTCTTGACTGTTCAAAAGGCAGTGGCCATACCAAGGATGAGAAGTAGGAATGGTCTACCCCTGGGCAGAAATGAGCACTTTAAAATTGCCTGCAAGGTGATAATTTAAAAAAAAACAGACTTGTGGGTTTTATTATTGTTTTCACATTTTCTATAGATAAGTCACCATCTTATTATCTGTATCTGGGACTGAGTACTCTCACCAGCTGCCGCCACTGTCAAAAGGACAAGCTTCTAGGGGTTGAGGGCAGGGGGTGATGAGCAAGAGTGGGGCTCTCCATCATTGGGATTAGAGGGGAGGGTGTATATCTCTCCATGCAGCACCTAGGGGAGGCAGCCCTATGACAGTGGTGGCATGTGCATGTCTGGAGCGTGAGGACTATATGCTGTGACTTTGGGAGCCAAATCCTAAAGCGAGTGGATGCCATGAGCATATCTGAATGAATTTGGGGGAATTTAGTCAAGGAACATTCTAGCTGCTATCCATAATGAACTATGAATATCAGAATCTCTTCCCCAATCTCACTGGATTTCCATAGGTTCCAGGGTTCTTATTTATCCATTTCTCTGAAATGACTAAGATTAGATTTCTACCAATGTGGTAATGGGGGGGTGGTGATATTAGATTTGATCTAATTTAGAAAAATTAGGGAATGTGATGTTTCCTGTGTTTGTGTGTCAAGAAGCAGTCATAGCTCTTATGCTATCTTGCTTATTTCCATATTTGTTCTTCTAATAACTCCGATGGCTTGAGGAAACCTGAGTGATCCTTTATTCCTTGGAGATAAAAGGGGTCAGCCTGACTTGGAAACATATCTCAAAATGTGTCTTCCCCCAAATAGCTGTTTGCTGTGTTCAAGTTAAAGGGAGAAATACCCCAGTTTCAGGTAGAAGTTAGAGTCTCGGGAAATTAATCACCAGCACCAATTTTTTCCTTCCAATGCTGTCTAGCAGGCCCCTTTTCCTGTTCACTGAGACATTCTGGGCAGTAATAAGCAGGAACCTGAGTGTCCTGAGGAGGAAGAGGAAAACTGTGTCTCTACAAATATAGGGCATCTCATCCTCTCGTTCTTACTGAAGCTTATTTGGCAGGTCATCATTTTTCCATAGCCTGTCTGATCCCTCTGGACAGTATGCCACGTCCCTCCTTCAGTGACTCTTGATGTTGCCAGCCCAGCCTGTGTCCCTGCAAAGCAAGATCAGTGCCTCCCTGACCTTGAAGTCACCATCAGATTATTGTTGGGTTCTCAAATTCTTCAATAGTAGGCTTTCAGAAGCCCACGTTGGCTCATACCTGGTAATGAATTTTTCCCCCAACACAGAAGAAAATTCAGAGACTGTGAATGTTATTATCCTGAATGATACGGAGTTCATTTGGGGCTTTAATTAGAAAGATTTGAATTCTCACCCCATGATCAAATGTTCTTTCTCATCCAGAGCATTAGGACTTGGCCACAGCAACTATATCAATTCAGGGTCTCAGAAAAGGCTGGAAAGTAAAAATAGTCTATTTTCTGAATTCACTCATCTTATGAGGGCATTTTCTCTGGTCCCAATGCTCCCTATTTCTTTGGGACAATAAGAGAACCCCACCCCACCTCCATTCTGGCCTTAGTTTTTTTGAAACTCTTCCTTCCCTGAAAGATACATTAAAATTCATCTGGATTGATATAATGCTGGGATAAATTTAAGATTAGGTTAGAATAGCTAGTATATTGATGTATTACTGCAAAAAAATCAGCCCACAATTTGGTGGCTTAAAACAGCAATATTGATATATTATTACTTCCAGTTTCTATTGCTCAGTTCTTGTTTGAGTGTCTTGTGCCGTTGCGGTCCTATGTTGGCCAGGGCTACAGTCATTTGAAGGCTTGAGTGGGGTGGAAGGACCTACATCCTACATTACTCATTTACATGCCTGACAATGTGATGCTGGCTGTTGGTTGGAGCTCCAGTTCCTCTCTACTATGTTGCGTGAGAGTTCTCAATTCATGGCAGCTGGCTTTCCCAATGTGAGTGACCCAAGACCAAGGTTGAAATTGTGATGCCTTTTATGTCCTAGCCTTGGAAATCACTGCCACTTTCCCTGTATTCTATTGGTAGAGACAAAAGTATGCCCAGGTTCAAAGGGAGAGAACATTGACCCTAATGCCTGATGGAGGAGTGTCAGGGTCACACTGTAAGAAGAGCATGTGGGATGGGATATGTATCATTGCAGCCATTTCTGGAAAACATAATCTGCCATAATGGCTAATAAAAAATTCCATGAGTGTCCCAGGGGTAATTATTGAAAACAGGGGTTACTTAGGTTTCTTAGGGTACAAAGCCTTATCACAAAGCCCGAAGAGATAATGTTGGGAATAGGGTAGTTGCTTGTGATGTAATGTAGGATAGCAACGAGAAACCATATATGAGAGATTCAGAAATGAGTGAGATTTAGAATCTGACTTAGGAGATCTCACAAGTGTAAAAAAAAAGGCAAAATATTAGGATTTACAATTCCTCAGGGATCTAGAACTAGAAATACCATTTGACCCAGCCATCCCATTACTGGGTATATACCCAAAGGACTATAAATCATGCTGCTATAAAGACACATGCACACGTATGTTTATTGCGGCACTATTCACAATAGCAAAGACTTGGAACCAACCCAAACGTCCAACAATGATAGACTGGATTAAGAAAATGTGGCACATATACACCATGGAATACTATGCAGCCATAAAAAATGATGAGTTCATGTCCTTTGTAGGGACATGGATGAAATTGGAAATCATCATTCTCAGTAAACTATCGCAAGGACAAAAAACCAAACATCGCATGTTCTAACTCATAGATGGGAATTGAACAATGAGAACACATGGACACAGGAAGGGGAACATCACACTCTGGGGACTGTTGTGGGGTGGGGGGGAGGGGAGGGATAGCATTAGGAGATATACCTAATGCTAAATGGCAAATTAATGGATGCAGCACACCAGCATGGCACATGTATACATATGTAACTAACCTGCACATTGTACACATGTACCCTAAAACTTAAAGTATAATAATAATAAATAAATAAATAAACAATTTGAGAATGCGCCACTCTTCTCTCCTCCCCACATTTGCTTAAAATAAAAAGTTCTGAGACAGTTTTGGCTTAGGGAAGCTCTGACTTCAGAAGACAGGTTCTTGGGGCTTTGGGAATGCAGAGTTAAGAAAAAGGGCTGGGAGAGTGGGGGGAGAGTGGAGAGTAAAATGGAAAGAAAGGAGGGAAAGGTAAAGGATTTAGGCCTACAGTAGTGAGCTGATCTACTAGTGGCCTGAGATGAAGGAGGAGTTAGGGGTATAGTCTGGCATTTGTTACAGAGCAGTTGGCTGTAAGGGTAGGTGAGGAAAGAGGATTTCAGGTGTTTGGACTGTGCATTTGATATGTTTTAGAGTTCTTAATGGATTTGGCCAAAGAAAGGGATTCCCTTTAGGTTAATTTTGCCCCCTGAACTGTACTTCTGTACTTTTGGAAAGGGATTCATCTCGAAAACAATCACTTGGGTGTTGGGGTTCAAGAGCTCAGAAATAAAAAGTGTCATTAACAATGTGATCTCTGAAGTCTCATAGATCTGGGTACAAATCCTGGCTTATCACAAACTAGCTTTGGGGCTTGGGACAAATTCTCTATATGTCTATGTGTCTACCTCCAGTCAAATGAGGTAGTGTGTTTCTAAGTCTTCTCTATTAAAATGTTTTCTCCAGCATTTTAAATACTAGACCTTGTGCAGTAGATTCAGCCCCAAATCATATGACTTCCTACAGTTTGGCATCCAGGAAAAATAAGGGCTTTGAAAAACAGTCTCTGAGACAGAATAATAAGAAGAGCCGCTTAAAATAGAGATTCTCCAGCAAATCCAGGGCAAAGGACTCTTCGTTTAAGACAATTAAAGTTTTTCAGCCTTTGCTGTGGAAACTGGGGCATGCTACCTGGCTCTTCAGCTTCTATGTGGCATAACATTTGCATCAGGGAGGAAAAAAGTTGTAAAAGAATTAAGAAAAATCGTGCTAAAATCTTAATTCTTTCAAAAACACCCAAACTCTAATATGTCCTGATTAGATTTTAACTTTTCTTCCAGGCTATTTGAAGTGAAAGTGAAGATGGAAACTGAGGCCAAATATCCACTTTCCCCTCAAACTTACAGTTTTATTCTGGAAAAATGTTCAGACTTTTTTTTTTTTCATTGGAAGCTTAGATGGCGTTTTCCCTCTCTGGTATAAAAAGGAAGAGTTTCAATATGACTCATATGTAATTTGAAATTATTTTTCAAAGATTTTACTTTTTTTCTATCCTTTTTTCTAACCTGTAGGATTATACTTGAATCTAGGGTCTTATGTTGCTGAAGGTAATGACAGTAACTGAATATGAAAAACCTGTAATATTCTGAAGCCTTCATCTGCCCTGAAATTCGTTATTTCTTCCTTCTTTTTTTCCTTTCCTCTCCTCCTCTTTCTCTGAGCATCATCTACATGGTTACATCTCTGCCATTTTTTGAGCCAGTCGCAAGGCCCAGAACTTTTCACATATTCTTTCATTTAATTTTCATGACAACTCTCTAAGTCTCATTTTATTATCTCTAGCTTAGATGTGGAAAAATATGAATCAATATTGACACATTATTAAATGGAATCCATAGTGTGTATTAAGGTTCTGTGTTGTACGTTCTATGGATTGACAAATGCATAATGTCATGTATCCACCAGTACAGTATCATTTAGAAGAGTTTTCTGACCTCATAAATAGTTTCTATGTTCTACCTATTCATCCTTGCCCCCACCTTTCTGAGCCCCTGTCAACTGCTTCTATTTTCACTGTCAAATTGTTTCGCCTTTTCCAGAATGTCACATGGTTAGAATCATACAGTACAATCTGCAGGGTAAGTTGGCTAGCTGGAGGTCCAGGGAAGGGCTGATGCTGCAGTTCAACTTTGAAGGCAGTCTCCTGGCAAAATTCCTTCTTCATCAGAGAACCTCAGTCTTTTCCTATTAAGGCCTTCAGCTGATTGGAGGCGATCCACCCACATTATAAAGGGTAATCTGCTTTACTCAAAGTCTACTGATTTAAATGTTAATCTCAGCTAAAAAAATACATTCACAGAAACATTTTGAATAATGTTTGACCAAATACCGGGGTCCCATGACCTAGCCAAGTTGACATATTAACCATCATACTTAGTGTATGAATTTAAAGTCTCTTCAATGTTTTTTGTGACTTCATAGCTCATTCTTTTTACAGCTGAATAATACTCCGTTGTATGGATGTACCACAGTTGTTGATGAACATCTTGGTTGCCTCCAGTTTTTGGCAATTATAAATAAAGCTGCTATAAACATTCATGTGCGGGTTTTTGTGTGGACATAATGCTGGATGATATGGTAAGACTACGTTTATCTTTGTAAGAAACTGCTGGTTCTGGAGTGGCTGTATCATGTTGTATTTCCACTAGCAATGAATGAAAGTTCCTATTGTTCCATATCTTCAGCAGCATTTGGTATTGTCAGTATTTTTTAGCCGTTCTGATAGATGTGTAGTGATATTTCACTGTTGTTTTAACTTGCAATTCTCTAATGACATATGATGTTCATCATCTTTTTCTATGCTTATTTGCCAACTCTATGTCTTATTTGGTGAGGCATCTATTCAGATCTTTTGGCCATTATTCGAGTTTTGTTTTTCTATTGTTGAGTTTTACGAGTTCTTTGTATATTGTAGATGCAATTTCTTTATCAGATATGTGTACTGCAAATATTTTATCTGTCTGTGGGCTTGTCTTTTCTTTTTCCTAAGTTTTATTGCTTTTTAAAAAGACAGTCTTTCTGTAATCCCAGCACTTTGAGAGGCCAAGGTGGGCAGATCACCTAAGGTCAGGAATTCGAGACAAGCCTAGCCAACAGGGTGAAACCCTGTCTCTATAAAAGTACAAAAATTAGCTGGGCGGTGGCAGACACCTGTAATCCCAGCTACTTGGGAGGCTGAGGCAGGAGAATTGCTTGAACCCAGGAGGTGGAGGTTGCAGTGAGCCAAGACCATGCCATTGCACTCCAGCCTGGGTGACAGAGCAAGACTCCATCTCAATAAATAAATAAATAGACAGTCTTTCTAAATTATTAAAATTTTGAAATTTCCCATTTCTGCAACTTTATCAAATGTTGCCAGTTGAAGGAAACAAAACAACACCAAACTCTTCAATAAGGGAAATAAATTGTTTCCATTGTTCATATTTGCATAAACTGTTATTGAGTTTCCAAACACATGCATCTCTCCTCCACTGGCATTCACTCTACTTTAACCAGAGTATCCACAGTACTGAATCACATGCCACAGTTATGCAAATAAATGAGAAATTTGACCACTGCTAATAAAAGTAGTCATTGGGATTGTTCCTTATCTTCTCTAGACAAATGTGATGTGCTCCCCTTCTCAGTGATTCTCAGGTCTTCTAAGATTAGGCAGGTTTATGACACTCTTCCTACTTATTGTGTATTCACTCCACTGAACTGGGTGGATTGTCTTTGAGAATTCTTTTTCAGTGTTTAGACTTCTACTCATCCCTTTGTATTCAGCCTAGGCTAGATTATGCTGCAGTGACAGCCCAAAAGTCTTGGATCAAAACCTCCACATTGCACTTCAAGTCCATCAAAGGTATTCTCAGCAATCCAATCTGATGGAGGAAGATGAAGCCTCCATGTTGGACATGCCTGGCCCCCAGATAGCCCTTTTCTATTGGTGCTGCTTCTGGCATTCCCCCATGCAAGCATCTAGCTTCCTTATTTATGTTTGCAGCTTAATTTTTCAGGCTGTTCTGTTAGAAAAGTAATAATTTGGGGGGCTGCTTTTGGTTAGAAGGGAAAAATCCACTGAGGACACTTTTGCCCTCACTATCTGCCTAAATAATTCATTTCTACCTCCTATATCAATAGGGCACGAGAACTGGGGTGGAGAGAAATGATAAGAGTTAGGGCCTCAGGTTTGTGTGAGACCCACCTAGGTATGAAGCAAATGGGCTGGAGTCAAGGTGATGTGGCTCAATGCTACCAGCAGGAACATGGGGGCAAATCCACTGAGAAGTAATCAACACTATGGAAGCTGGTTGGGATGGAGCGTCTCACCTGGTTTGTCTTTTTGGGGTCTGCAAAAGCCTACAACTCTGTAGACCATGAGCTATCAACTTTCATGGCAAAGAAAAATAAAAGAGCCACCTAGACAATGTTACACAGAGTAGTTCATACAAGGAAGTGGTCATTACCACCCATAAAGAGAACAGCCAGTGCCTCATGGTGCTGTGATCTAAGGACATAGAACACATTACTTTTTCTCCCTCCCTGTTGAAGGAAGAGGAGCAAGAGCAGGGTTTGGGATAGAAGATGAGGTGTTGGCACACATACCCCCTTCCCTCTAAGCTACTGGTTCCGTAAATCTAGTCTGTGCTGAGTAAGGGAGAAGAAAAACAGTTTGGGCTGAGTGTGAAATTGAAGATGGGCAAAACTAAGACTTGACCAAAATAAGACTGGTTTAATAACCAATAATAACTGAAAAGTCATGGGATTGAAATGAGATATATTAAAAGAGCTTGCTCTATAGTGATAAAGATGAGCTTTGACAACACCACACAGGTACCATCAGGTAAAGAAAAATAAAATTCTTCCATTTTATACCTCAGTTGAGATTGTAATCAAACAGGCCCCATATAATAATAATTCACATTGGTATAGTGCCTTGTATTTTAAAAATGCTTTTATACCCTTTTCCTCCATTGATACTTTTAGTAACCCGAGAGGTATATAGGACAAATATTATTATCTCACTCTAGATGACAAAACTAAGGTTTCAAGCGATGAAGAGACTTATTCAAAGCTATCTGATCAGTAAGTGGCTTAACCACTACCTGTGTCCACATTGCCAGAGGGCAGAGTGCAGATGATGCACTGAGAAAACATTAGAATTTAGATAAATCATGAAGGTAAAGGAAATAGTGGATTTAAAGGAAATTTTGCAAATAGATAAAGAATGAGATAATAAATGAAAGTGTTTCTCATAATGGGATCTTTGTTCTACATGCATTCAAATCCTGGGTATAAATCTATTAAAAATGCACATTTTAAGGATACACCTCCAGACCTTTTGAATCAGAATTTCAGGGGGCAGAGCATAACATCCCACATTCTTAAAAAACTCCTCCAGTAATTCTTACTCATTTGAGTGGTTAAGAGTCACTAATGCTAAGCCTTCAAGTTTCTTCAGCTCTTTACTTTCTTAGCTCTTCCTGAGAACAGAGAACAGTGCTCTAATAATACTTTACAAAAGGTATCTCTTTAAATCCTCATAACTATCCAAAGAGGTAGATGCTATTATCCTCATTCGAAAGCTTGGAAAACTGAGGCATAGAGATTTAGGTTGTCACCCAGCAAAGTCACAAAGCTAGTAGGCAGAATAGCTGGGATTCAAACCCAGTCTTGTTGGATTCATAAGCCTACAAGTTTACTTCTAGACTCTACTGTTTTGTCCATGTTCTGATTTCTTGTTGCCTGAGTGTTCTAAGTCCATTGAATTTAGTAAAAGGTGTTGTTGTCTCCTGTCCGAAAAAAATCAGACATATGCTAAAGTCAAGCAATTTAACTGAAGTTAGATAAGCTCATTTTTCCATCCTACACGAGGCATCAAAAGATTGCTTTTAAAGGATGCTGTTTAAACACTGATTTAGCTCTCAATAATTTATTAATATATTAATCTCTTTTTTTTCAATTTTATTCTCAGAGGAAGCAGCCAAGTTTTCTCTTAGGGCATATTTGGTGTAAGGATGTAGAGAATAGGAGTGTTAATGGGTTGTCTATTTTTCCTTGAGACAGTGCTCTGAGAATGTTAATATTAAAAGCTGGAGAAGGGGATGGGGCAGGAGGAGATAAAAGAGCCCATTCAGAGCTTTGTGTCATCTTTCTTCTGAAATATCCATTCAGCAAAAGATCCTCTTAGAGTCATACTTTCTTCCCCACCAGAGCCTGACTACAGAATCTTGTCCCTTAGTGTCTGTGCCACTGACTTATCCTTATAGCTTTCAATATCCCCTTGAAGCCATCTTGCAGACTATAGTCCCTCTATCTGGACTATACAGACGATCCTTTCCAAGGTGCCACAGTAAATGGGATTTAATATGGGGATCTAGTCACAGAGGTGTTGGAGGAGCTGAGAGTGAATAGGGAAAGGTAAGCCACCTCAGAGTTTAACAACGGTAAGAGGGTGCTATTACTGCTAGAACTGGTGGGACCAAGAGAAGAGGCACATTATCAGTGCCCAGGAGTTAGGGATGCTCGGAGGGAGATGAAACCTGGGAGGAGGAGCTGGCCCAGGGACCTTGTGTCTTGGACTGTCAGGCAAAAGCTGGAATCCTGGGAGTGTAGCTACTCAGTGGGAACTGGAGCTAACGGAGAGGCTGTCCAGAGAAAATGAGGAACATAGAGGACGTGTATATCCAGTAGGAGCTGGGAACATGCAAGGAATGCAGCTGCAGACAAGATGCTGCCTGAAAGGGAGAGAGAGGAACAGAAATATCCTGGCTGCTCCTTGCTTTCTGCCCTCCACTTTTCCAACATCACCTCCCATTGGTTGAACCTGGTTAGCCACTAGTTTGCAAAGGAGGCTGGGAATTATGGTTTTTGGCATTTAACTTTCTATGAACAGAGATAAGAAATGGATCCTAGAATGACCATCCTTAAACATGATCCACACAGATGTTAAAGGAAAATGACATCTGAGTGACATTGCAATTATTATAGCTTACAAACAGGGACCAAAAAGTCTAGAAACACAGAAGAATATATACAATATGTGGTTTATTAATATTACATTATAATACATACATGTTCAGTGACATTAAAGGATATATTCAATATTTTGACTTTCATTAGTAGTACACGGTTCAATGCACTGTGAAAATTGCTTCAATAATGGTAGACTAATGGATTTCCATCCATCTCTGCACAAGCATTTGGGATCTCTAATTTTGTCCTCTGTCTGCCATAATTTGTATCTTTAGCATTACCAAAAGAACTGTGTTCAATCTGTTAAAAAATCTGTATTTCTCTCAGTCTCATATGTATTAATTTATTTAAATAACTAATATCGAACATTAAATTCCATCTCCAATTTATTCTGGAGAAAAGATCTGAACTAAACTGTGGCAACTTGAACTTCCGTTTTCACATGCCCAATTTTATGACAAAACCCTGAGGCCCTAATAGTCAGTATGGACTGAAGAAATAAATCAGATGTAGACTCCATCATGTGCTACAACTCATTTCAAAATGGCAGCTTGTATAGTGAAAATCTGGGAATGCTATCCACTTGGCACTTACATTTCTGGAGGATCACAATTTGAACAGAGAAGAGGACTTGAAGTTTATTCCTTACTGATCCAGAAAGAAAAGAAAAGAGCAAGAAATGTAGGAAGGGTATTAGGTCAAAATTAATCTCAGAATTTTCAGAGACCATGCATGATGGACAAGGCCTATGTACTATTGTCTCCTCTACATTCCTAACAAAATGATTAGTCTTAACTCCCACTTAGTTGTCCAAGCTGTAAATCTCAGTCTTCCTCCAAGTCCTGTAAATTCTACTTCTTAGGTTATTTTCTTTCAATCTAGTTTGTCTTGCTCATTCCCATGAGCACTGCATTATTTCAAATCCACATCTACTCATGACTTGTTCACTGCAGTAGCTTCCTAATTGGCCTCCCATTTCAACATGTTCGCTCATTCAATAAATCATCCAGTATTTCCATATGGTAGCTACAGTGACATTTCTAAAATACCAGTCTAATCAAGTGATCCCTTAGTTAAGAACTATAGTGGTCCCTTTTTCTATTGAATTAAGTCCATTAGGACTTTCCACTGAACACAGTAAAAATCACAAACTCTTTAGCAAAACATACAAGACCCTTCATAATCTGACTCCAGTCTAATTTTGAAGTCCCTCTCCAGCAACTTTTCTATACTTAAGCTTTTTTGTAATTCTAAAGAAAAGAATCTTATTTCAATTTGTTAAGGTGTGGATATAACAAAAAATTCTCAGAGATCTGTTTTAGTTGTTAGTGCTGTTTGTCAAGTATTTCTGGTTCTTTGCCTTCCTAGTACATAGTGGGACTGTACGTCTCTTTTTTGGGTAGGGCTGAGTGACTATTTCCAGCCAATGAGTTTTGATGGTAGCTTCCAAGCTGGAGCATTAAATTGCTAATGCAAGACTCTCCAGAGCCCTTTTCCACTGCCACAATGAGTGACAGTGTTCAGCATTGTGACTACTCTATCCACCTCCTTTCCAGACTAAGACTTGGAGTAAAGACCCAAAATCATAGGTGGTGTATTAGTCTGTTCTCATGTTGCTAATAAAGACATACCCGAGACTGGGTAATTTATAAAGAAAAAGAGATTTAATGGACTCACAGTTCCACGTAGCTGGAGAGGCCTCACAATCATGGCAGAAAGTGAAGAAGTAGCAAAGGCATGTTTTACATGGCAGCAGGCAAGCGAGAGCTTGTGCAGGGGAACTCCCATTTATACAACCTTCAGAGCTCATGAGACTTATTTACTACCACAAGGACAGTATGGGAGAAACCACCCCCATGATTCTATCATCTCCACCTGGCCCCTCCCATGACATGTGGGGATTATTACAATTCAAGGTGAGATTTGAGTGGGGACATAGCTGGTGGCATACATGAGAAGTAAACCTTTTTTCTTATAAGCTGCAAGCTTATGAGATTTGGGGTTAGTTCCCCACCAGCTTTATTGAGGTATAATTGACACATACAAATTGCGTATATTTAGGGTATACAACATGATGTTTTGATATGTGTCTACATAGAAAAATGGTTACCACAATCAAGTTAACTTATCCATCATCTCACTGTTACCATGTGGTGTGTGTGTATATGTGTGTGTGTGTGTGTGTGTGTGTGGTGTGAACACTTGAGATCTACTCTCTTAGCAGATTCCACGTATACAATACATTATTAACTATAGTGACCATGCTTTATATTAGGTGTCCTATCTTATAACTAAATATTTGTGCCCTTTGACCAGTATCCTCCCTTTCTTCCCCATCCCTCAGCCTGTTCTATACCCTGTTACTGATGGTCAGTGTTGTTTCAGATTTCACATATTTCACATATAAGTGAGATCATGCAGTATTTGTCTTTCTGTGTCTGGCTTATTTCACTTAGCATAATGTCCTTCAGGTTCATCCATGTTGTTGCAAATGGCAAGATTTTCTTCTTTTTAAAAGCTTTTAAAAATATGTAATAATATTCCAATACACACACACATATACATACATGCAAACACACACACACCCACACACACACATCTCTCTTACATTTTCTTTATCCAATCATCTACCAATAGACACTTAGGCTGATCTCATATCTTGGCTATTATGAATAATGCTGCAATGAACATGACGGTGCAGGTATCTCTTCAAAATAGTGATTTTATTTCCTTTGAATATACCTAGAACTGAGATTGCTGGATTATATAGTAGTTCTATTTTTAATTTTTTGAGGAACCTCCATACTGTTTTCCATAATGACTATATCAATTTGCATTTCCACCAACAGTATACAGATTCCCTTTTCTCTACATTGTCACTAACACTTGTTATCTTCTGATTTTTGTTAATAGCCATCTTAACAGGTGTGAGGTAATATCCCATTGTGGTTTTGATTTGCATTTCCCTGATGATTAGTGATGTTGAGTATCTTTTCATATACTGTTGGCCATTTGTATGTCTTCTTTGGAAAAAATGGCTATTCAGGTCCTTTTCCCATTTTTTAATCAGTTTATTATTATATATGATATTGAGTTGTATTATTTACTTATATATTTTTTATTTTAACCCTTACCAGATATATAGTTTACAAATATTTTCTCCCATTTTGTAGGTTGCTTTTTTATTTTGTTAGTTGTTTCCTTTGCTGTGCAGAAACTTATCAGTTTGACGTAGTCCTACTTGTTTAATTTTACTTTTGTTACCTGTCTTTTGGTATCAAATTCCAATGGCATTTTTCACAGAAATAGGAAAACACTCTTAAACTCGTTTGAAACTATCAAAAACTCCAATAGCTAAAGCAATATTGATTAAGAAGAACAAAGGTGGAGGTATCACACTTCCTGATTTCAAGATATATTACAAAACTGTAGTATTCAAAACAGTATGGTGCTGGCATAAAACAGACACACAGACAATTGGGACAGATTAGTAAACTCAGAAATAAACTCAAACATATACAGTCAACTAATTTTTGACAAAGGTGCCAAAAATACACAATAGAGATCAGACAAACTCGAATTCAATATTTCCATGCAAAAAAAATGAAATTCAACCCTTCTTTTATACCATACACAAAAACTACTTCAAAATAGATTACAGACTTAAATTTAAGACATGAAACCAAAAAACTCCTAAAAGAAAATGTAGAAGAAAACCACTTTGACATTGGTGTTAGGGGTTACTATAGTGCAGGGGTTGCTAAACTTTTTCTCAAAAGGGCTTTGAAGGCCATATAGGGTTCTGATATCCTCCTCTTCCTTCTACACCTCCTCCACCTCCTGCTCCTCCTTTGCTGTGGCTCTTAAAACTGTATAAACAAATCTTAGTTTAAAACTGCACTTTATTATCTGAAAGGCCATAGTTTACCATCTCCTGCTATAATATAGCCTAGTGTATTTTGACTAATACGACATTAAAAGTCAGGAAACAAATTACAGGTGGTGTATTAGTCTCTTTTCGTACTGCTATAAAGAACTACCTGAGACTGGATAATAAAGAAAAAAGGTTTAATTTACTCACAATTCCACATGGCTGGGGAAACCTCAGGAACTTACAATCATGGTAGAAGGCAAAGGGGAAGCAAGGCGCATCTTACATGGTGGCAGACAGAGACAGAGAGAGAAGGAGAAATTTCCACACACTTTTAAACCATCAGATCTCTTTTTTTTCCCCCAAAAAAGAGGATAGCAGTTTTACTTATGGATTTTTCTTTTTTAAAAAAAAATTTACTTTAAGTTCTGGGATACATGTGCAGAACATACAGGTTTGTTACACACGTATACATGTGCTATGGTGGTTTGCTGCACCTATCAACCCATCATCTAGGTTTTAAGCCCTGCATGCATTAAGTATTTGTCCTAATGCTCTCCCTGTCCTTGCCCCCACCCCCCGACAGACCCCGGTGTGTGATGTTCCCCTCCCTGTGTCCATGTGTTCTCATTTATGAGTCAGAACATGCAGTGTTTGGTTTTCTGTTCCTGTGTTAGTTCGCTGAGAATGATGGCTTCCAGCTTCATCCATGTCCCTGCAAAGGATATGAACTAATTATTTTTTATTGCTGCATAGTATTCCATGGTGTATATGTGTCACATTTTCTTTATCCAGTCTATTATTGATGGGCATTTGGGTTGGTTCCAAGTCTTTGCTATTGTAAATAGTGCTGCAATAAACATATGTGTGCATGTGTCTTTATAGTAGAATTATTTATAATCCTTTGGGTATATATCCAGTAATGGGGCTGCTGGGTCAAATGGTATTTCTTGTTCTAGATACTTGAGGCATTACCACACCGTCTTACGTGGTTGAACTAATTTACTCTCCCACCAACAGTGTAAAAGCATTCCTATTTCTGCACATCCTCTCCAGCATCTGTTGTTTCCCAACTTTTTAGTGATTGCCATTCTAACGCATAAGATGGTATCTCATTGTGGTTTTGATTTGCATTTCTCTAATGACCAGTGATGACGAGTTTTTTTTCATGCATTTATTGGCTGCATAAATGTCTTCTTTTGAGAAATGTCTGTTCATATCCTTTGCCCACTTTTTGATGAGGTTGTTTTTTCTCATAAATTTGTTTAAGTTCCTTGTAGATTCTGGATGTTAGACCTTTGTCAGATGGGTAGCTTGCAAAAATTTCCTCACATTCTGTATGTTGCCTGATCACTCTGATGATAGTTTCTTTTGCTGTGCTGAGGCTCTTTAGTTTGATTAGACCCCATTTGTCTATTTTGGCTTTTGTTGCAATTGCTTTTGGTGTTTTAGTCATGAAGTCTTTGTCCATGCCTATGTCCTGAATGGTATTGCCTAAGTTTTCTTCTAGGGTTTTTATGGTTTTGGGTTTTACATTTAAGTCTCTAATCCATCTTGAGTTAATTTTTGTATAAAGTGTAAGAAAGGGGTCCAGTTTCAATCTTCTGCATGTGGCTAGCTAGTTCACCCAGCACCATCTATTAAACAGACAATTCTTTCCCCATTGCTTATTTTTGTCTGGTTTGTCAAAGGTCAGATGGTTGTAAATGTGTGGTGTTATTTCTGAGGTCTCTATTCTGTTCCAGTGGTCTATATATCTGTTTTGGTACCAATACCATGCTGTTTTGGTTACTGTAGCCTTGTAGTATAGTTTGAAGTCAGGTAGCATGATGCCTCCAGCTTTGTTCTTTTGGCTTAGGATTGTCTTGGCAATGCGGGCTCTTTTTTGGTTCCTTATGAACTTTAAAGTCGATTTTTCCAATTCTGTGAAGAAAGTCATTGGTAGCTTGGTGGGGATGGCATTGAGTCTTTAAATTACCTTGGGCAGTATGGCCATTTTCACAATATTGATTCTTCTTATCCATGAGCATGGAATGTTTTTCCATTTGTTTGTGTCCCCTCTTATTTCCTTGAGCAGTGGTTTATAATTCTCCTTGAAGAGGTTCTTCACATCCCTTGTAAGTTGTATTGCTGAGTATTTTATTTCCTTTGAAGCAATTGTGAATGGGAGTTCACTCATGATTTGGCTCTCTGCTTGTCTGTTGTTGGTGTATAGGAATGGTTGTGATTTTTGTACACCAATTTTGTATCCTGAGACTTTGTTGACGTTGCTTATCAGCTTAAGGAGTTTTGGGACTGAGACAATAAACCATCATATCTCTTGAGAATGCACTCACTCTCATGAGAACAGCATGGAGGAAACTGCCCCCATGGTCCTATTACCTGCCACCTGGTCCCTCCCTCAACAAGTGGTGATTACAATTTGAGATGAAATTTTGGTGGGAACACAGAGCCAAACTACATCATTCCACCCCAGGCCCCTCCCAAATCTCATGTTCTTCTCACATTTCAAAACACAATCATGCCTTCTCAGCAATCCCCCAAAGTCTTAACTCATTCCAGCATTAACCCAGAAGTCCAATTCCAAAGTCTCATCTGAGAAAAGGCAAGTTCCTTCCACCTATGAGCCTGTAAAATCAAAAGCAAGTTAGTTACTTCCTAGATACAATGGAGGTACAGGCATTGCGTAAATGCTCCCATTTCAAAAAGAAGAAATTGGCCAAAACAAAAGGGCTAGAGGTCCCATGGAAGTCCAAAATCCATCAGGGCAGTCATTAAATCTTAAAGCTCCAAAATAAACTCTTTTGACTCCATGTCTCCTATCCATGGCACACTGATGCAAAGGGTGGGCTCCCAAGGTATTGGGCAGCTCCGCCCCTGTAACTCTGAGGGTACAGCCCCCATAGTTGCTATCACAAGCTGGTGTTGAGTGCCTGCAACTTTTCCAGGTGCAGAGTGCAAGCCATTGGTGGCTCTACCATTCTGGGGTCTGAAGGATGGTGGCCCTCTTCTCACAGCTCCACTAGGCAGTGCCCCAGTGGGGCCTCTGTGTGGGGGCTTCAACCCCACATTTCCCCTCTGCATTGCCCTAAGTAGAGGTTCTCCATGAGGGCTTCACCCCTGCAGCAGACTTATGCCTCTACATCCAGGCATTTCTATACATTCTCTGAAATCTAGGTGGAGACTCCCAAAGTTCAACTATTGCCTTCTGTGTACCCACAGACTCTACAACACATGGAAGCTGGCAAGGCTTGGGCCTTGCACCCTCTGAAGCAACAGCCTGAGCTATATGTTGGGCCCTTTTAGCCATGGCTGGAGCTGGTCTCTGTCCCAAGGCTGCACAGAACAGCAGTACCTCAGCCCATGAAACCACTTTTTCCTCCCAGGCCTCTGGACCTATGATGGGAGGGGCTGCAGTGAAGAACTCTGAAATGCCCTGGAGACATTTTCCCTATTTTCTCAGCTATTAACATTCAGCTCCTCATTACTTAATGCAAATTTCAGCAGCTGGCTTGAATTTCTCCCCAGAAAATGGGTTTTTCTTTTTGACTGTATGGTCAGGCTACAAATTTTTCAAACTTTTATGTTCTGCTTCCCTTTCAAGCATAAGTTCCAATTTCAGATCATCTCTTTGTGAATGCAGAAAAAGCCAGGTCACATATTGAATGGTTTGCTGCTTGGAAATTTCTTCTGCCAGATACCCTACGTCATCTCTCTCAAGTTCAAAGTTCCACAGATCTTTAGAGCAGGGCCAAAATGCTGCCAGTCTTTTTGCTAAAGCATAGCAAAAGTGACCTTTGCTCCAGTTCCCAATAAGTTCCTCATCTCCATCTCAGACCATTTCAGCCTGGCCTTCATTGTTGATATCACAATCAACATTTTGGTCAAAACCATTCTGCAAGTCTCTAAGAAGTTACAAACTTTCTCACATCTTCCTGTTTTCTTCTGAGTCCTCCAAATTGTTCCAACTTCTGCCCATTACCCAGTTCCAAAGTTGCTTCCACATTTTCAGGTCTCTCTATAGCAATGCCCACTTCTCTTGGCACCAATTTTCTGTATTAACCCATTTTCACACTCCTATAAAGAATTACCTGAGACTGGGTAATTTATAAAGAAAAGGGGTTTAATTGACCCACAGTTCCACATGGCTGGGGAGGCCTTAGAAAACTTACAATCATGGTGGATGGTGAAGGGGAAACAAGGCACGTCTTACCATAGTGGAGCAGGAGAGAGAGACTGAGAGCAGTGGATGAACTGCCAAACACTTTTAAACCATCAGATCTCAGGCCAGGTGCGGTGGCTCACTCCTGTAATCCCAGCACTTTGGGAGGCCAAGGCGGGCGGATCATGAGGTCAGGAGATCGAGACCATCCTGGCTAACACGTTGAAACCCCATCTCTACTAAAAATACAAAATAAATTAGCCGGGTGTGGTAGCAGGCGCCTGTAGTCCCAGCTACTTGGGAGGCTGAGGCAGGAGAATGGCGTGAATCCGGGAGGCAGCAAAGCTTGCAGTGAGCGGAGATTGCACCACTGCACTCCAGCCTGGGCAACAGAGCAAGACTCCGTCCCAAAAAGAAAAAAACCATCAGATCTCATGAGAACTCACTATCATGAGACCAACATGGGGGAAACCACCTCAATGATCCAATCACCTCCCACCAGATCCCTTTCTCAACACAGGGGAATCACTATTTGAGATGACATTTGGGTGGGGACACAGAGCCAAACCATATTATGTGGTTTCTTTTACTACCACTTTTTTTCGGTGAGTCTGTTCAGTTCCTGTTTATCTCTGGGCCCAGTTTTCTCTGCCTTTTGGCCCTGCACATGTCCTAATATAGCCATGACCACATGTAATATGGCTGCCCTTATCTCACCTTTTTAGCTTAAGTACTTCTGGTCTGTTACTTCAAATTCTCTAGAGACAATATGATTGGCTACTTAACAACTAATGCATTGAGCCAGATATTCATCTTTGACCCAATCAGTAATAGCTGAGAAGGTAGTAGGTCCAAAGCATTGCCCCACCCAGGGGCTGAGAATAGGACAAGCTCTTCAGATGGGACCAGGAATCAGCTTTAAAGACTTTTCAAGTATAGTATCTTAACACTTTGTACATACTCTCTCCAATCCCTTTGTTTTGTACATGATGCACTTGTCTCTGCTCTTCACCTGCAGCCTCCAATCCATACTTCAAGATTCAGTCTAAATACCACCTTCTCTTCAAGGCCATTTATTAACCATGAACATCATCTCATGTCTACTGTCCAACTAACTATATACAAAGTTATTTGCTTCTCCTCTGTAATTCCATAGTACCTTATGTAAACATATTACATTTATATAACATAATGATCAGATGCCTATCTCTCTTAAAAAGGGGCTCAACAACTTGAATGAAGAGACGGTATTATATTCACCATATTGAGAGTTTTTCTTGCTGCTTGGATGCTACCTCCTCAGTCCCTTAGGGACAGTCTCATCATCATTTCTATTATTCTATATTCAGATTTGTCTTTGGCATCCCTATATGAGGTCCTTAGTAACAACAACTGCTACAAAATTAGAGATTCAATGAATTTACATATTTCTTTAGCAGATCAGAATCTTATTTTTATTAGAAATCAGTTTTTAGAAGTACAGAAATTGCAAAATCTATAAGGAGCCATGTATAAAACTTAGCCCCCAAAATAAAATTCTAGCCTGAAGGGTAACTAGAGTTACATAACTGTTGCTCGTAGCCTAAATTCACATGCTGGCTTTTTTTCCTCCAGTGCAGTGCAACCGTACAGACGTTTTAGCAAGTTGGGCTATAGCTTCAGTTACCAAATCTCCACCAGCTGGTTTAACTTTAATAAAACATTAAGCTACTGAATATGTCATGCCTTTTTGGTTCCAGCATTTAATATGTATACTGATGTGTATTGTTTATGGGATATAGACAAAAAGTAAATAGAGCAATGTGTGCAAAATATTTATTTTGAATTATTATGTGGCAACATTTGGAATCTGTAATGTCATTTTTGAAAAACATTCAAGAACATTTTTTAGCACATAATGACATTTTAAAAATAGCATTTTTACTATTAAAAGGTCATTGAAAATTGGAAAATGCCAGCATTTGTGACTGGGAACTCCCTTTTAATTGTTTCAATCAGAGAATAGTCAATGTTGGTTGATGGTTAGCTCATTCTATACACGGATTAGCACATCCTTTCTCTGAGCTCTCAAGTGAGCAGTAAAATGCTCTATTTGAGTGCTCCACTGTTATTTCTTGGGAGGAAAGAAAGTTGTAGGGTGGTTAGCAGTGGTGTAGAGGCTGAAAGGTAGGGAGTGATAAAGAGAAAATAAATATGGAATAGCCAGGAGGTAGCGGCGGGTAGGAAAAGTAGGGTACACACTGCTGGAGGAGTCAAGGAAGAAGGACAAAGCCAGTGTTAGAGGCAAAGGAAACAAGAAGCGGTCCCAAGAGAAAGAATAGAGGCTAAAGGAAAAACAAGCCATATTTACGTAGGAATTGACCATCACCTACACAATGGACCTCATTGTGTGGCTGTTGGACATCGGGATAAGCCTGAGATGTTACCTGTTGTTCTCATAACAAAAGGACATATAAATTCTGCGTTGGGCTAGTCATCCATTTTCCCTATGAGGTCCTTGTGAGAGACACATTCCTAGGAACAATCACTGGTGACTAGATAACTAGATGTCATTTTGGTTGAACCTAAACGTCAAACATGAACCTAAACATCAAACCTAAACATTAAACCTAAACATCAGAGTTGTCAAACGATAGCTTGATCCAGTTGAAGCTTCCTTTCTCCAAAGCCAGTTAGGCTAAATCAGCTTCAGATAAAGCAGGTTGGGAATATGGCTCTGACTGTCCCTCAACTTCCTACAGTGCTCAAGCCTAAGGCCCTGGTTCTATCACCAGGAAACAAGGGATGTACAATATCTACCAACAATGGGACAACAGAGCTAGAACAAGCTGTCCTGGGTTCTCTTCCCAAGATACCTTACAGGAAGGAAAGACAGCATCTCTGGAGAGAAAGAATAATGTCAGGCCCTCCTGGAATGGCCTTAGGCTCTTGCCATTCCCTGGAGGAGCGAGGAAGAAAGAAAAGAGAGGCCGTGCCCACATATGACATGACCTTGATCCCCTCCGAAAGTCCTGACCATAAACATCCTTAAATTTCAGCAACTCTTCTCTTCATGGGAGTCCAAGTTACTTGCTATTGATCCTAGAGAAGTAAGAATCAGTTTAGGGATGAGAAAGGAAGGAAACAGTCTCAACTCCCCCTAGAAACCAGTAGTGCCTCATTTTTAAGTGTTATGTAAATATACTGTGGCCAAAATAAAATGAGGTCTAACAAGTGCAATATTCAGGTCATCCTAGAGTTTTGTAAAGTTTCATTGAACAATATTAATAATTTATAAACCCTTGATCTTTGGATCCAAAGTATTACCAATATTTCAGACTTTGACAGAACTCCTGGATCTGATATGACCATTCTTATTACCTCTGACCCCTTTACCTTCATGGTTTTCTTTCTAAATGCTACCTGCCTGCCTGATCACCTTGAAGACCTCCCTGACTTCACTTGGAGGGACCTCACATCTCTAACTCAAGATTCTTATTGTAAACTTTTAGAGAACTGGCATTTGACTGACCCACATTTTCTAGTAGAAAAGCTTTTAAATGTTTTCTAAACAACAAAAGAACTATTTACAAGGGACCAATTTAGCAACATTCATTTCTAAAGTCATTTTCTTTTCATAGGCTGTAAATAAATTTGCAAAATCGTGTAGCTTCATGGTAATAACATGACCTGGAAATTACAAGGTAATTAAGCTCAAAGCATCTAACTATAGTACTCCAAGAATAATTTACTTCTGGTGCCAGGAGTCAAGATTTTTTGCTGCTAAGCACTAATGCAAATGAACTAGCACTGAGAGTTTCAAGCTGCCATACCCCAGGAATTATGAGGGTCTGCCTTTGTAGTTGCTGGGTAAAATTGATGACCATGATGACCATATGGAATGGAGGCAGTGGTGTTGTAAGGATGTTTGGAGATGACTTGTTACAGATGTTTAATGTAATTTCAAAGCACCTTCCTGGTGGAAGGTTAATACAGGTATCTAAGTGACCTATATAAGTAACTATTGCCCTGAAAGCCAGGGTTTAATCAAACCTGGATGTATTCAAAGGTTTGAAAATGAAGGTGATAGTCTGATGTTAGTTTGAGTCTTAGTTGGTACTATAGGAAAGGCCTGGAGAGTATTTTTTCCAAGGTAAAAATAAAAATTATTCATATCATAATTTGGACTATCCAATCCCAGTGGGCAAGAACCTGAAGCCAAGCATTCCTCCTAAACCCAAAGGCCAACTGCCTGCTCCAGATCAGCTTGTCAAGAGAACTATAGTGACTCTTTTGATATAGGCACTATTCTCTTGGACTGTCCTTATCTTTCTCACAAGAAGGCTGAAGGGGCTTCTCTTTCTGCTGAAAAGAAAAAAAGAGAGAATACTTAATACATTTTCATTGTCTGCTCTGGTCTCTTATAAAGACAATAAATAGACATACTCCTTTCCAGCCTACTAAAGGGTTGGTGTTTTCCACGGTGTACTGTGACTTTGTAGTTGAAGTGGCTGTAAATATACTAGGAATAGAGTCAACGTTGCTTTCTCTTTGGGGCCTCAGGATGGCTGTACTCTCAACCTCAGGTCTCCTCTTTTCCACGTGGTCTTCTCACAGTACTACTTTCTTCTAAGCTTTGGCTACCTTTTTGCATCTTTCCTCTTCAGGCTTTCGGATAGTAATTGCTCCACTCTTACTCACCTTGGAGAACTACACTATTCCTTGAGGTTTCCCTAAGTCTGCCCTCATCTTTTAAATATCTCCCTCATTTAACCCTCCTTACTAATTTGCAGAGGGGGGGTTTTAGCTAAGTATTTGTTATCGATAGCTATTTTAATTATTAAGAGCAGGTGATCTGAGGAATACTAATTCTTTGTGGTTTTAAAAATTTTGTTTTCTATAATTTGTAAGCTAAAATATGGTCCATTTTAATAAAAGATCCATGAATGTTTAAAAACAAGTCATTTTCTGTATGTGAGATGCAGGGTTCTACATACATTCATTATATAAAACTTTTACAAAAAATAATAATTGCCAATATTCTATTGAAAATATCCAAATTTGAAGCACTCCCAGAACATAAAAAATTCTCCTATAAAATTCAGTAATGTGAGATTAAAAAATGTAGTCAGCCCCCTAAGTTCCTAAAGAGAAAGAGACGATAAGCTCTGTTGAGTAGAAAATTAAGCCAGTGGACAGATAATCCTGGACAATCTGTGAAGTTTGCTCACAGGCTCGCTGACATACTAGTTCACCTGGGTCAGACCCTCAGAACTCCAGAATTCAGGAAAATTGCATGTAGCTACATGCCATAGATGTTTGGTGCACTCATGAGTAATCAGACCTGCAAGTGTCCAATCCATGAATATCAAGTGACTTATATCTTGTGAATCTAGTTGCGTGTGCCACTGGCCTAGGCACGCAGAGCTGTGATACAGGCACAGTCACAGCTGCTCAAGGACTGGTGTGAATGCACATGTATGAAGCATGGAGATAAGAGTATCTGGCATGTGGACCACAAGTTGCATGCATGCTATGGCTGCAGCAGGCCTACGGGGACAGAACAGATGGTTTAAACCACAGAGAGCAGAGAAAGGTGAACAAGTCCTAGGTGTCCACATTTCTAGTTCTTTAGGTCTTCACTTTTGAAAGCTTTTTCTGTAAGACTAGTATCTAATTAAAGAATCAAGCTAGATTAAACTTTTAATTATGTTCAAAGCTTTTATATATTTTTAATAATTGTGTCTGCTTCATTTACTAGTGACTAAAAGAGATGTAATCAAACTACCACTTGAATGAGCAATCCCATTATTGGGTATTTACCCGAAGGAATATAAATTGTTCTATCATAAAGACATAGCACATGTATGTTCATTGCAGCACAATTCACAATAGCAAAGACACAGAATCCACCTAAATACCCATCAATGGTAGACTGTATAAAGAAAATGTGGTATATATATACCATGGAATACTATGCAGCCATATAAGGAAACGAGATCATGTCCTTTGCGGGGACATGGATAGAGCTGGAGGCCATTATCCTTAGCAAACGAACACAGGAACAGAAAACCAAATACCACATGTTATCACTTATAAGTGGGAGCTAAATGAGAGTACATGACAAAGAGAGAGAAACAACACACACTGGGGCCTATCAGAGGATGGAGGGTGGGTGGAGGGAGAGGATCAGGAAAAACAACCAATGGGTACTAGGCTTAATACCTGGGTGACAAAACAATCTGTATAACAAACCCTATGACACAAGTTTACCTACATAACAAACCTGCACATGTACCCATGAACTTAAGAGTTAAAAAAATTCATTATGACTGTGTTTGTCAATTTCTGCCTGGAGCCTCTTTTCTTCATCAATATAACTTATCTGTCATGTATCCTGTTTCCTGATGTTGGTTTTCCAAAGTGACAGTTATCTTTTCAGTTGACTTACCCTAAAATGTTATTGATTTAAAAGGAATTAATAGGTTGTCTGAATCCACAGGCTATATCTAGAAACACCCTCTACTTACAAATAGGTTCAGTTCTGAAAGATTCTATTCGTAAGTGTAAAGAGACCACTAATGCCTTTTGTGGCCATATTTAATGTGCTTTTGGTCTGGTGTGTATCTCTGCTCATATTTATGCCGTTGGCATCAATGAGAGCTCCAGTGTTGAGACTGTAATTAAGGGATCTTCTCAAATTGTATGTCTCCTCTGCTATGAGGAATAGATGAAAGGTATGTTGAGTCCTGGCGGACACGTACATGCAAATCTCCTTTTAAGAAAGGTGTCATTGCTCAGCAATGAGATGTATGGTTAGCTGATAGCCCCCAGCTATTATCTCCTTCCAGTCAACTCTAGCTTTTGAGCCAAAATTGTGCTTTTTCTGGGGTGGCACTGACCAAAAACTGAGCAGCGCAGTGGTACAAGGGCTTTCTGCCCAACGCAAGACACCTCTAAAGGGCAATCTGTACTCTGCAGTACCCAACTGAACCACCAGATCTGTGTATTGTCTGAAGGCTCTCCCTACCCAATTCTACTTTCCCCCTCTTCCTTTCACAAATCTTACTTTACAATGCATCTTCTACATTGCTGACTCAGTCTTTGCATCTACTTCCCAGAGGACTCAACTGATACCAGAGCTAACAAAAAATGTCCATACCAATCTAATTCTCTTACTTCCTCTCCATGCTGTGTCAGTAATCCTTCTGTAAGGTTAAGATTTTGTTTCAACATTGGAATCAGTTTGTATCTCAACCTGTGAAGTGATGCACCTAATAGATTTGTCAATAGGGTCAAGACACCATGGGTTCAGAACACTTGTGCAAACCTTACTCGGTCTCATGGTATTCTCCCTGAGTAAACGCAATAGCAATGAGGCACAAGTGTTATATTACAGATGCCATTGATCTCTTATAAGGTACTGGAAGGAAATGATTCATTGATTCCAGTCAGGAATGCCTGCCACTCCGCATCCCTAGGAGGAGAATCTGTGTAGGGAGAAGCAGATTTTCAATCAGTTTTGATTCCAAATGGGAAGTGTTTGTTTTGAGATCTTGAACTCCATCTATATCTTTACTATTCTTAAAATTGTTAGGAATAAAAGAGGAGGATTAGGAAACTGTGTTTGGGTAGAAAAGGAGAGGCAGAGTGAAGTGAGGTTAATTCCAAGGCAAGAGACACCTGGATTGCTAAGACGCTTGAAGGAAGAAGTGAGTGTAACAGCAAGATCTGCCCTTAGATTACCTGCATCATTCATAGGAATGACATCATGTGACCCAAATGCATATAAAGATGTTCTCACTATCCACTTCGTAGGAAAGTATAGACCTTTAGAATTCTAGCTTCACTCCAGTAGCAATATCCCAACATATTTGTGGATATACCACAAATACACAGGTTAAGTAAATATTATGAGATGAAGGTGAGTGATGGTATCAGGCTAGTGCTGATGGCTTGGTGGGCCACATCCAATATGGTTTATGCAGCCTCATGGCATTTCTAAAGAGTGGATCAAATATGCCATTCATCACAACCTTTTCCTTTGGTAATGCTCAAATGAAGCTAGCCAGACTCATACCTTTAAGCTATTTTAGTCTCCATGTTAAGCTAGAAACAGCTAGACTGTGATTCCCCCTGATTAGGAGAAAAGTATGTGTGTGTGTATATGGGGGTGGGGGGTGTTGGGGGTGGGTAGTGATGGTGCTAGTAGCAGAAAGTGAGGAATTCAATAAGCAAGGATTCATTTACCACCTTGGGGTCTCTATTAAGTCTATTAAAGTGATCATAGACTTAATAGTTATTTGGAACCAGTCTCCTTCCCCCACTCTCCATATGTCCTGGAGGTAATTCTAGATGCCCAGGTAGAGAAGGGCCTGAGAAGGGTCAATGGGTCACCTTGCTGTTATTAATCACTTGCAGAGACTAGTTCCCTAGAGCTCTCTCAGCCCTGACCCAGCATGATCTATAGTATCTCACAGCATCAAGGCATGTGAAGCTTTAGTTCCTCCTTGCACATCTTTCTTCTCCAAATATCAGCCTCAGAGAACCATCCTGGAGAGAGGAAAAAAAATATGTCTCTTACAGTTTCTTCAAAACAAAAACAACATTTATACGTGCATTTTTAAAAGAGGATTGCAATACCCCTTTTTTAATTTGGGTAGGTAGGTAGTATATAAAATGGAGATCATGTATAAATAACATTAGGGTATACTTTTATATTTGTCTCCCATACCTCAAAAGATTGTTTGATGAGCCCTTAAGTGGCATGTCATTGCTACTTATCTGTCATGACTTATGTATGAGCACTTGCTAAAAGGTATTCCCTGGAACCCAAGTCCTTTGAGATGCTCATGAAGAAACAATTTGGTTTCAGTTTGGTCTTGGGATTTGCTGAACACCATCCCTCATTTGTTAAAGGGTCTGAGGAGTCCTGCAGTCAAGACGCCTAGTTAACTTGGTTGAATCTAGTGTCTCCTAACCTTGTTGGATGACGGAATCCTTTGTGCATGTGTGTGTTACATTTATTAATATTCCTAATACTTACTATAGCTGTGTGCTGAGGACATACAGTATAGTGACAAGAGCCTGCGCACTTAACACTTGGGTTTGAATCTCAGCTATGCCATTTACTGACTGTGTGATGTTGGACAAGTTTATTATCCTTTCTCTGCCTCAGGCTTTTCATTTGAAAAATGAGAAGAATAATTCTGCATTAGGGTTGCTGTGAGGTTCAAATGAATCCATATATTTAAAGTGCTTAATAGAATTCTTGTCACCATGAAGTTTCCTGTTATTCTTGTGGCTTTCTGTGATCATAATCAGAAAAAAAAACTTGGGCCTAATAATAGCAATAAATAAGAAGTGAATGTAATTTTACAGTTGACAGATTTTTCTCAAATATGCATACTTAATCTTCAAATCAATCTTAAAAAGGAGGAATTATTATTGTTACACTCATATTACAGATTAGGAAAGAAAGGCTAAGAAATTTGGAGTGTGTTTTACAAATGGACAGTAAAGAAGAGAGTCAGGAATCAAACATGAGTTTTTTGATATTGGATCTTGTACCTTTTCTACCAAATCTATTTGGTTTTCCTGTGATTCCAAATTAGAATGTTAAAACTGTTCATTTAGAATAGCTGAAGTCTCCCTTTCCCAAGACATACAGCTTAAATCACTTTAAATAAACTGGATTAAATACAGAATTTAAAAATTAAAGGCATTAGAGTGGGTGAAGTGTAAGAAAAGCAAATAAGATAAATACTTTCTAAGAGTGATAAAGCCCCTAGCTAGTATTACAGGAGGATGAAGAGCACTTACATGGGATGTAAATACAATCATCAGGTTATAAACTGAAAATCAGCACATATAATCTGAGTAAGAATCATTATGCTTCTTTCACATGCAAAAGAGAACTCTAGATGTTGACATACTCAATTTCTATGACAGCTTGATAGTTATGGGGACAATGAAACTGAAATCTAGATTTGAGTTGAAAAGAACTGATTGATCCTTATTTAGTGTAATTTATGATCTCCTTTAGAGCCATGCAGAATCAAAAATTCAGAGAGATCAAACGTCAGGCACTTAAAGTTACCTAGAAAACGTAAACTCTGGTCCTGGAGCTCCTTACACTAGTATGGTGCTATCATCGGTAACTCATATTTGGGTCTCCAATTAATTCTGGGATACCTAGGTGATCTTTTGAACATGCTTAGGGACTGATTTCAGAGGTGCTCTGCCAAACTAGCCTAAATGTTTGTACAACACATTTTTAAAAGGTAGAACTAATGGAGGGTGGGAGTAGAACCATAATTCTATTAATTTGCCTTTTATCATCTTATAACCAAAACAATCTCATCATGGATTAGATCTGTGGTGAAAAAACATTAACAAAATCAAGTAAAATGCCTGTGTGGAGATGTGGGCAAGAAAAGGGGAAAAAATTCCTTCTGCCGACATGACAGTGTCCAATGATGTGACACTAGATTGGTGCAAAGCCACAAATGAAGAGTCACATGACCCTTTCCTTTAAATCACTGTAACTAGATTTTCGTGTCCCTTCCCCCACCCTCCTTCCCACCAAAAAAAAAGTTTGTCTTTCCTTGTGAACTACTTTGCTTCTTTTGATTAAAAAATGGGATCTATTTCTTGTTTTGCTTTGCCTGCCAGGGATCTCAGAGCTAAACTTGGTGCCAAATAAGAGCCATGATTGCACATATGTGAAACCTGATGCTGTTGTCACCCCCTTTGCAGCCATGATTCCTTATATGAATTTCTTTCTATATTAATTTGGATATTTGTGTAATGATACTGATTTTTTTTTTCTGTTGGTAGAAATAGTAGAAATGAGAGTGAAATGAAGGAAGAAAAGACAGATGAAAAGCATAAATATTTTCAACAATGAGGATTGAAAAATTAAAGCTATCTTCTCTTCTTTAGCACTCAATTAACCAGAGCCCTTCTCCTCCAAACATTTCACTTAATGAGACTGTTACTACAATAATTACACTTAAACATACGCATTGTGAGAAAAATGAAAATTATGTTCAGATGGGGACAAGGAAGGATGAGAAGACTGAACCAAATCAATACCTCTTGACTTTTAAGAAAGAGTCAGAGAAAACAGTTAAGATAACCAATTTGCCAAATAGAGACACCTTGATACTTTCATCTGAGAGCAACCAAAAAGACAAAGAGAACTGAAATGTGAATAAAGGGAGAAAGTATCTACATTACACAGGTTCATGTAGAGGGCACTCTCTTAATTACAACTTTCTGAGACATTTCACCTGACTCTCAGGTCTTTGTATTTCCAGTCACTTTTTAAATGTTTTGGTTTTGGTTTTGGTTTTGTCCCCAGAGCACAAGAAAGGAAATCTCTGGGACACTTGAGACATTTCAGAGGAGAAAGAGAATCAATTTCCAAGTAATTTGGAATGGAAGCAAGTATGGCCACATTCTTTAGCTGGGAGCTCCTCTAAAATCCTCCCAACACCACCAGGGTTTGATGGTTAGGAGACTTAGCAACAGAAAGAGTAAAAACAGAAAATAAGCAGTGAAGCCTGTGCTTCCATCTCCCCAAGGCATGCCGAAATATTCACTCCTAGTTCTTCTTCAGGTGTTTCCTGATGCGTATGGTTTTGATGTTGCTGTTTTGTCATCATTATTTAATCTTGGATCCTGGTTTGCAAACTTGCATCTTTCTGAAGACCAGTAATGATTTCTACGTTTCAACCAGCTATTAAGTGTGTATGTGGGGGACAAGTGGAATTGCTGCTGAATGCATAAATTGATTTGCACCTACAATTTGCATTTATTCTCTGGGTATATTTGCCACTAATGTTGTGACTGAACTGCCATAATGAAGATTAATTACATAAACATTTTTTGCTGACTTTGTGAGCAGCTGAGTTGGTTGTTTTGCTTGATTTTCCAAGGTTGGTCCTTAAGAGTATGATAGGAAACATTTCTTGGATTTGCTCGGCACCTTCATAGATGACGTACCCCAGACCAGTCTTACCTAATAAACATTTGTGGTAAGCTTTTCACTGGCTACACTGTTTCAGCTTACTTGATTACAAAAGAAGAAGTAGAAGACCACTCTGTTCTTGGAATTTTGCAAACATTTGAATTTTGGCAGGATTCCCCAGAATAAAATAAGAATTGTGTTTCTTATGTGGGCATGAATTGTACTCTACACAAAAGAAAGGACAATTTGTTCAGTTTTCCTCACTCAACCAATATTGGCCTAGACCCTCCAAACACTTGAAACTGGAGAAGGTTAGGCTCTCAGAGGCTCTATTTTCTTCTTTGTAAAATGGGGACAATTACAGTATCTGCCTCATTGTGCTTAAGGGACTACTTGCATCAGCATTGCTGAGGTGCATGCTAAAAATGCAGTGTAGGGGCCCAACTTAAGTCACACAAAATCAGAACCACTGGGGTGAAGCCTGGTATATCCAGTTATGGATTAGGGGGCCCCTCTACTGTCCTTTGGGATTATAGAGAACTCCTGGGACATTTACATAGCCCCAACAATGCTAACTAGAAAGACCTCTGGTTGTCAGCACATCGTGGTCACTGCTGTAGAATTCAGTGTTCAAACCCCTCTGTGCATTCAAAGATGGCAGCGCTGCCATCTTTGGTGTGGTGATTCATGCCTGTAATTCCAGCACTTTGGGAGGCCAAGGCAGGCAGATCACCTGAGGTCAGGATTTCAAGACCAGCCTGCCAACATGGTGAAACTCCATCTCCATTACAAATACAAAAATTAGTCAGGCGTGGTGGCAGGCACCTGTAATCCCAGCAATTTGGGAGGCTGAGGCAGAAGAACTGCTTGAACCCTGGGAGGTGGAGGTTGTGGTGAGCTGAGATGGTTCCACTGTGCTCCAGTCTGGGCAACAGAGCGAGACTCCATCTCAAAAACAACAATAACAACAACAACAACAAAAAAAAAAAACAAAAAAAAAAAACAGAAGGCAGCTCAGATATTTCAGCAATCAAGTTGGAGTGGGAACTATTTGACAAGGCTCCAAAATCCCTACGGCCAGATGTTTTAGGCCTTTGACATTCATTGCTACCTTAGATGAAGTATTGGTCTAAGGAGTGGGGGTGACTTCCCAGGCTCCCTCAAACCCGTCACTACCCCCAGCACCAGCCTACCTCCCTGAGCACCTACTCCCAAACAAAGCTGCTGTTTCTAGGTTGGTAGGTAACAGCTGTTTTCACTCCTGAAAAACAAACTCAGGCTTAATGAACTCTGAAAGCAAGAAAGCCCAGATTTGGCAAACAAAGCCTTATAACCTGTGTGTGCTGGGCCTAGAGAAAAATACCCCTTGTTTTTTTCAAGTCCCATATGTAAGCCAAAACAAAGCATAATGTACTATTTCCAGAAATGTTCTTGCCTTGCTTGGAGCTGAATTCACTTTCCTAATGTGTAGTTGGTGCATTAGTCAGAGTCGGGGAAACAGAGGGCAAAGGTGTGGAAGTAGTGTGGAGAAACCACAGAAATATCCAGTTTCCCAAGATTTATTAACAGGAGGGAGTAGTGATCATCCACTGGCCTGAAGGAGCAAGACGAAGGAACATTTATGGGGACTTGAAGACAAAGAGACTGGATGAAAGGGAGGCTTCATGTCCATTTCGTTAAGGGGTACTGCTTGAAGGAAGTAACTTCCCTGATCTCACACTGGAACCCAGAGGGGCAAGAGAATCCATGCTGGCCAACTCAGGGCAGGGAGCAGAGTAGAGAAGGATGGAGAATGGATGAGGAGGTGCAACGAAAGACATCTACTCTGGTTTTTTTCACATTAGCTGACGTTCCCTAGGTAATAATCATGAGTATTAAAAAATGCCAGGCACTGTTCTAGGCATTTTATATACACTATCTAATTTAACCCTCACAATGGTGTTGTGGGGTAGACACGATGATTTTAGGGGTGAGAAATGGAGGCTCAGAGAAGTTAAAGAATCCATGTCTTTTGGGCTTCAAAAGTCGTTTCATAATCAGGAGACTAACTTCTTCTATGGAATTGACAGATCAAACAGCCATATTTTTGCTCGTTTGCCAGTAGGTGGTATAGCTGATTCTCTAGGTCTAGACTCACAGCTGGTTGGGGAACTTCTTGTTATTGTTAGCTGTCATTAAGGCAGCTCAGATCTAGCAGGGAGTGATGCCCTGCTTTCTCTCTTTGGCCCTTATTTGCTTTATTTTTATATTTGTTTCTTAGCTTGTAAACCTTTATTTCAGAGTATAACATGCATGCAGAAAAGTACTCAGATTTGAGTGTGAATCCTGATGAATTTCCATACTGTAAATCCACTAACCAGCACTCAGAACAAGAAACAGAATATTTCAGCCCTACATGGCCCCTGTGCCCCTGTTTAGTGCCCAGCTGCCCTCTGTACTCCTGATTTCTAATCGCATCACATTAGTCTTTAGTCCTTGTTGGGACTCAACAAGGAAATGAACAACAGTTATTTTATACTTAGTGCATAGTTATTAATGATTTATTGTGCTAGATCAGCAGTTGATAAACTATAGGCCAAACAAAACCCACTGCCCATTTTTGTTAATAAAGTTTTATTGGAACACAGCTACACCCATTTGTTTACGTATTATCTGTGGCTGCTTTCATGGTGCAACTGCAGAGGCGAGTAGTCCCAACAGAGACCGTGTGGTCCGCAAAGCCAAAAACATTTACTATCTGGTCCTTTTAAGTAAAAGTTTACCACCCTCTGTGCTGGAGGGTGGACACAGAATGGTGAAAAACTGACTCAGTCTGTGTCTTCAAGATGTTTATGATCTGATGGAGGAGATTAATATTAAATAAGGAACTATACAAATAAATAATATACAGTGACAAGCACTCCGAAAGGAAAGGCCAGAGTGCCAAGTATGAAACCAAGGAGGACCCTACAGACCATCTACTTTGTGCAATCACGTGTTTCAGAAAGTCTACCTGTCCTGGCATAACACAGGTTTTGTTTTACCTGAACAGGGACAGTATGAATCCTGTGGAAATATAGAGTGTATAGGTGAGGAGGCTGGTGAGAATCATTTTCCAACACTCAGCATTCCCAGGGGAAGTGAGCCAGTACAGAAGATCACATTTGAGGCACGTTACAGAGTTGCCCTCAATATTATTGCCCATGTCTACTTAATAACAGGATGCCACCTCACCTGTTCACCTTTCAGCTGGACACTAGAACACACTTCCTGTCTTTCATTACCCCGTGACCTTTCCTATCAGCAGCCCGTGGCTGTGAATTCTTTATCCCTAGGAACTTGGCTGCCACATGTGATTCTGATGGAAGATGGAATGAAGCCGTTGGCTGAGCCAGCAGGTGCAAGCTTCAAAGGAGTACGGTAGGTTTCCATTTAATATTGTTGGAAAAGGTTTTATTTCGTTTGTACCCCTGAGGGGTTTGCAAGTGAACATTTGGGCTTGCCTGTGAAGGAGGAAACTTGTGCTGTCTTTCCATCCTTGCCTGGTCTGGAATTGTGTGAGAACAGTAGACCTATGAGGGCATCAAGGAAGGAAAGTAGTAGGGGCAGAGATGCCGCCACGAAGAGCCTCTAGGCCTGCCAGGGGCGATCTCTTGGGTTTTGTGGTGTGATTTGTTGAAATGTTTTCCTTTTCTTTCATTCTCCATTAGATATTTTATTGAGGAGAAAAGTATCCTCACTGGGCAGACATTTCAGTCCCCATAAGTTGCATTTGTAGCTCTGAAAAGATCATCTTTGCAGCTGGTTATTGGAACAGGTATTCTCAAACCCTCCCTAATTGCAGGCTAGCAGCACTTTGAGCTTTGCGTGTTCTCAGTGCATCTGCAACAGCAGAGCACGACTTTGTCTTCCTGAGCTGCCTGCTAAAAGGAAAACAAACCTGGATATGATGATCTTGTCTCTCCCTAAATAAAAAGCCTCAGAGAGACTGAGAATATGGACAAGAGAGGCAGAAATCATGCTTACTTTACAGAACCAGGGATCTTTTAAACCAGAACGGCAAAACCTCCAGGCAAATTTTCATGCACATAACTCAAATCCAAGTAGACATCAATAATCAATCATTGAGCTTCTTTCTGCTAAGCCTGGATATGCCTCAGACTCATTCTAAACTTTGTATTTCTGGTAGCTACTATCAGGAAATAAAATACAAGCTTAAACAGATTTACCATTCCTGATTTAAGTAATCACTATTGAATAGACAATATATTATGAATAACATAATCACTAATATGTATTGAGTGTTTATTATGTACCAGGCTTTGTTCTAAGTGCTTAACATGGATTCACTCATTTAATGTAAACCACATGATTACAGGCTTTGTTTGGATTATTGCTGCATTACCAGTACCTAGAAGAATTCATGATACGTTGTGAGTGCTTAAAAAATACTTACCTAGACCAGGCGCAGTGGCTCACATCTGTACTCCCAGCATTTTTGGAGGTTGAATGGGGAGGATCGCTTGAGCCTAGGAGTTTAGACCAGCCTGAGCAACATAGTGAGACCTCATCTCTACAAAAAAAAAATTAAAAATTAGCTGAGCATAGTGGCGCATGCCTGTGGTCTCAGCTACTCAGGAGGCTGAGTTGGGAGGATCGCATGAGCCCAGGAGGTTGAGGCTGCAGTGACCCATGATGGTACTATTGCACTCCAGCCTGACTGACAGAGTAAGACTGTCTCAAAAAAAAAAAAAAAAAAAACACTTATTTAAATTAATTCTAAAAACAAGTGTTATTCCCATATTCCAGATGAGGAAACTGAGGCCCAGAAAGCTTAAGTAATTCTCCTAAGCCAGTATGGACTGGAGCTATGATTTGATACTGCTTTATTATTTTACTTATACTTTTAACCACTTTGCTGCTTCTCACAGTAACTGTTTGATATCTCTTTTCTTATTTCTTAATGTCCAATATGTTGGTTATTGAGGCTCCTGGCTTCTTTTTAATATTCTAGCTTCCAACATTTTTGGTACTTTAGAGAGTTATTTCTCTGAAGCAAAAGAATTGGGAAGAACGGGAGTTGAAATCTAAGTGCCTATGGGGTTTAGCCAGAAACATAAATGAGTGAGGCAGGCCAGGTGGGCAGCCTGGGGAGGTGACAAGAACTTACCCTCTGGGAAGCTGCTCTCAGGTCCAGCAATTGCAGCTGTGGAGGACACAAATCAATGTTGTCAGGTCATCCTGTTTTTCAAGAGAAGTACAACATCTGGATTTTGATATGAAAATTGCAAATGGAAATATCCGTATGAAATATCTCAAATATAAAATGTGGACAACAAAGCAATCTAAAAAACAAAAACAAAACATAGCAAGTCAATTTAAACATCTCTGTATGCTCAATCTAGCCCATTGATCTGTAGTTAACAAGCTATAGGAGAGAGTGAAGAAATTGAAATAGAAGTATAAGTAGCTTTAGATAACTGATCCTGTAGTTCTTGTTTAAAAAAAAAAAAAGAAAAAAGAACGTGATGAAAGACAAGTTCTAACTATTTGTTAAGATCTTATAGTAGGGATTTCTAGGAAACAGAGCTACAATAATCATAGTATCACAATACTTTTGCATAGTGCTTCATATTTTTCAACTTCTATATATGCATTTAAATCTCCCTGCAAATCATTTTGATGGCTCAATCACTCAGTCAATATTAAGCAGTAGAATTTAGGAATAAACCCTGATCTCCCGATTCTCAACCTGGTTTTCTTTTAGCTCTACAAATTCTGAGCAGTGATAACTGACCATCAATATTTGCAATCCTTACAGGCTTGTGCTTTTTTATCTCATACAGTCAGGAGGTAAAATACTAGGATAAGGGACAGAGCTCATGCCTGATTACTGATGGAGAGAAACAGGACAATCATTTGAGGATACATACCTGATTGCTAAAGCTTCTTATTCTTGGCAGATCGAGATTGTTGATTTCCATTTGGTCCCCCCTAAATAATCTCTAATTACAAAAATACGCGCCTAGCAAAGGCTGAATAAATAATGTAATTGCGGCATAATCATTGTGTACATTCTTAAACACTCACCTAATGACTAGTAGTTTTAGAATTTGGTACTCCAAGTGCAGCTATTGCCAGCCAGAGCTGAAATGTGGCATGTTTTGCGTGCTCCATGGAAATCATTTTAAATTAAGTGGATTTGAAAAATCATTACATGGAGGGAGATTTTTCTGATGACTTGGCCTGTGTGGGCCTCTCAAATGTCAGTTCTGTGCAGAAAGGGCTCGTGGCATTTGATGCCTTTCTGCCAGGTTGTGTATTTGACAGCTGTTCTGGGGTGTCTTTTCCCAGCCACTGGCCTGGCTACTGTCATAAAACCAATTAAAGTTGCAGGCAATTAATGTTATTTTCCTCAAGTGCTCCTGGAAATGCTTATATCATGTAGCACTTCAGCATGAAATCTGTGACCTTTGGAAATGCATGCACAAGAAGAGCAAATAAGCTTGGCTATGCACGTACGGTGTGCCATTAAGGTACGAAGAATATGAAAACAAATTGTAGTTGCTGGGTGCAGAGATGTCCGTGGAGCACTTTATATCCTAGGATTCTTAGAAATGAAGATATGTGTTCACACCAAAACCCAGATAAACCATAAAGGGATGGTAGGTATACTGAACAGCAAAACATTTGCATATGTTCAGCAAATTATTTAACAAAACTTATGAACTGAAACACATTCAGAAAGCGGCTCCATGACTAGTAGTTTGTACTTGTTTTACCACATTTTAAGAAGGATATTAACAAACTGGAAATGAAAAGGAAAACCCTGCCACTTTAGGAAGGGTTAGAGACAACAGAGCTGTTTAATCTAGAAAGAGAAGATTTAGGTATAAGGACAGTGGAGTTATCCTTCATTAGTTGAAATGAACTTTCCATGAGAAAGTTTGTCTTATTCCCTAAGTTATCCCAACAGATTTTTTTGTATCCCTTGGTTGAGGAGGGGACCTGGAGCGTAGTAGGTGATAAATAAAATTGTATTAAATAACAAAGAATGGGACACACCATATGGTTGGGTATTATTTACCCGTTCAGTTAAAAAGAAATGAATATATAAAAATAGCTGTTCCATGCAATATGTGGCTTTGTGAGATATGCTCCCTGTTATCTGCATAAGCCAGAGCTACAAACTGGTAGCTTGTGGACTGTCACTTACATATGCATGGTACTGTTTGCCTATTCAGTATTTTCTTAATTGTTGATGTTTAAAAATTTTTAATTGAGATGCTTGCTTGTGCACTCCTGCTCTTGCTCTCGTGCATGCTCTCTCTCACACACACAAACACACACACACACACCCCCTACACGTACACACCGCCCTTATCCTGCATTTTAACAATTGCCTGGAGCTGCATAGCTGGAGTATTTGCTTTTTGGTTCTTATCAGACCTCACTACTCCCTGTTGTTTTAGACTGAGCTCCATTTCACTCAATGATCTGCCCTTCCTTGCCCCTGAAGATAGCTGAGCTTGTCAACCTTAGTTTAAGCAGAGGCAGAAGTCAACCAATTATCATGGGAGTATGTATGGCAGACACACCTGATAGCAGTAATGTAACTTAAGCATACCCTGACAGTGACCCTTATGGAAGATGCACCTGATAGCAATAACATAAGCATACCCTGAGAATGCAGACGCACCTGATCTGTATAGACTGCATGCTTTTTACAAATGGTAATGGTTCTCCTATCCAGCCCACTGCCACTGGACCAACCTGTATGTAAGTTCCTTCAATAAATGCTAGTCTCTTTCACTGGCTCTGGGTCTCTTCTTTGGCCTCTCTAAGATGACTTCAATAGGGGCCTGGCATGACAATTGGCACACCAGACAGGAGGTCAGAGAAAGCTACATGAGCACCAAGACAATGGGACTGGGAAAGGGGAAATATGAGGGAGAAATCTCAGGCTGGCTGTCCATGCCTATGTGGGACCTGATAGCCACTACTCTTGATGGACAGGATCCAGTGTGTGAGCAGAGGGATGCCCTGAGAACACTGAAGGGCCTGGAAGAGTTGTTGCAGGGGTTGATCTATCTGAGTAAAAGACAGATGCTGGAGCTGTGGCAGCCATGGTTGGCTGGCTGCTCCTGACTGCGATTTGATAGCCCCTGAAACTAATCCTGTAGCGCAGGCAAGGGCGTGTCAGTTACAGGATGAACTATGACTAGAAAGAGGTTCCAGATTAGTTCAGGCTGAAATCTCAGAGACCTTACCATCCCACATGGAGGGTGACAAAATGGAGACCCTGGCTTGTCAGGTAGCTCATCTAAAGGATCACCAGATGTGATGTTAACGAGTTAGGGCTATCATGACTAAATTGTCCTGGGACCCCATGGAGGAGACTGAGGACTGTGACAAGCCTATAGAGGTTTCTGTCTTCTCTGTCCCTCTCATCACTACAAAGATAAAAGCAGGCCAGTTGCCCCCATAGGGAGCAGACCTGCAAAACTTGCTCCCACCTGAAAGATGGCAGCACACCACAGTGTGGGACTACACTGCTGTGGAATGGGTGGAACTGGGAAGTAGGTTCAGGCAGAAGGGGAGAGAGTCAACTGAGGGATGGCTTTTCCGTCTGTGGGACATGGAAATGGAGGGTGTTATCCTGTCAATACTGGAGATAAGTAAAATGGCATCCATCCCAAACCACCTGGCCCTGAGGCAGTGCCTCTATGGCACCAATAATGAAGATTGGGCCAATTCCTTCCTTGGCTGTGTGATTGCTGGCTGCCAAGCAGCCTGGCCAAATGAAGAAGACATCCTCACATTTCCTTTGCAATGGTAAACTATGAAGGAATGGCAGGACATCCTCTGGGAATAAGGGATGAAGCGTGCTGTCTGTGTTAAGCATTACTGAGGTACTGATCATGAGATTTTCACTGCCGGCAGGAAAGGCATCATCTTACGGTTGGCACCCAGCCAATGGTATGACGCACTGGCATGTATCCTGAGTCCCCTCGTAGGACAGCCAGTGTCTTGGGCTGCTGACTTAGGGGAAATGGAGAAACTGCATAGGCAAAGGAGGGCGTGCTGTCACGACGAAAGGCAAGGGAGCTAAAGGAAAGCAGACAGCCCAGGGGCCCATCAGGGTGACCCCTGACAAATGTGGCACAACTCTAGTCACTTTGAAATATACAAAATATTGTTGCTAAGTATAGTCATCCTATTCTGCTATCAAGCATTAGAACAATGGATCTTTACCATCTTATCCCAGGGACACTGCCGTGGAGTGGGTACATGTTTTCCATTAACTTCTGAGTCTTTTTCCAGTTTACAAACTGCAGCCCCCACCTTGCTGTCTCACTAGGTGAATAGAGGATGGGTGGTCAATGCAGGCAAAGTCCAGGGTCCAGGCTTATCAATCAAATAATTGGGTGTCATCTTGTCGGATAAGACTAAAGTCGCTCTGGCTGCTGTTATGGATAAGGTGCAGGACTACTCATGTCCCAGGACACCAAAGCCATTGCAAATCTCCTTCTTAGGCCTTCTAGGGTATGGGCATCCTTTTAGTTCCCATTTGGCCCAAATCCTTTGGCCCCTATACTGCTTAGTCAAGAAGGGGGCCCATTGGGACTGGTCCATAAATCAGGATGAGGCCTTTGAACAAGCTAAAATCTCAGTGAAACAAATAAAAGCCTTGGGAGTTCTAGTGCAGGGACAGCCTTGTGAATTGGATGTAGCCAGTCCCCCTGAGGGATTTGAGTGGGGCCTATGGCAAAGGAAAGAACATAAACAGGTGACTTTAAGGTTCTGCTCCCAACTATGGAAGAGGGCTGGAGTTAGAAAAGTGTCACTTTGGAGGCAACAACTCTGTGCTGTATATGCCTTACAACAAGTGGAGGACATTACAAAGGGGGCTGTGGTACATGCCCAGTACTCCTTAGCAGGTTGGCTAAGGGATACCTTCCAGGAACCACAGTCTGGGAATGCCCAGACACAGACTGGCCAAATGGCATGCATGCCTGCGCAGAGGAGTGCACTAACTAATAGCCCCTTGAGCAGAGCCGCATATTGTGCTTGGCCCTGTCAGCTATGTGACAACTGAAGGACAGTCTTTGATGGAGGCTACTGACCCTCCACGGATTCCTTCCTTTGTACAGGCCTGGCACGCAGCTTGTCACAAGGCAATCCTTGCGCTTGGACAGTTGTGGCCATCTGGCCGTCCACTGATAGGAACTGGTTTGATACAGGCAAAGGACATAGTAGCCAGTGGGCTGAACCACGAGCCACCTGGATGATTCTTCTCCATGAGCTGGACCTGATAGTCCTGTGAACCGATGGCTGGGTGGTCTCTAAGGGACTCATAATGTGGCCACTGCACTGGGAAGTTCAGGAACACCCCAGATCCTTGCTGCATGATGCTGAACAGATCACCTGGAGCAGAAGCCCAGCACTACAGTGACAGGTGACTACATAGGACCTTTGCTTCTGTCTCAGGGCTACCTCTATACCTTGGCTTATACAGACACCTGTGCAGGGCTACTGCAGGCATGTTCCATCAGTTGTGCCACCCAGAAAGCCACCATATGAGGACTGGAGCAGCTGTATGTGGTCTACTGTGTCTCCACTGATATCAGCGGTGACCAGGGCTCTCATTTTACCAGTCATAAAGTGCAGCAATGGGTGGAGACCCTGGATATCCACTGGCATTCCCACCTGCCATGCAACCCTACAGCAGCAGGGCTGATTTAGTGGATGAATGGACTGTTGAAGCAATAACTTGCTGTCTGGTTCTGTGGACTTGCAGCTTACCAGCAGCGCTTTGCACCTTGAATGAACACTTGCATTCTCATCACCCTGGCATACACTCTTCTGATGCACGGATCTGATACCTCCATCAAGATCCAGGTAGACAGTGTCAGGGACAGTACACCTTTGTCCCAACCTGGGACTCAAGCTGCTGTTGCCCTTGCCACAGGACCTACCCACTGGGGAGCACATCATTACATGGCCCTGGACATGGCAAACCAGCCACCGATAGTTTAGTTTTTCCACTCCATGGAGGGAGGGCCTAGAACAAGATATACAGGTCATACCTATTTTACAACCTACTCCCTGCTGAAATTCTGAAATAATAAATCCTGGTCCTCCCTTGTGCAAGGAGACAATCATCCTCTCATTATCGAACCTTACAATACCTCCATTGTCTGATTTTGGCCCTCCTGCAATGTGTCACAGAGGGGGCCATTCCATTTGGCATTGTAAACAGGACCAGATCGCTACCAGGGGTGGAGCTCTTGCAGAACAACACAACTTCCTGTGTCTTGTTAAATGATCATAAGTTGCTGTTTCTCACCTTCTGCCCATAGATGATGGGCAACAAACCTCTTTGCCAAATGGGAGCAGATGGTGGCCTCTCTCCAGAACTAAACAGATTGTTGCATCTGCAGAGAGCTGCCCCTCTCCTCCACCATGGGCCTACCATAGTGCATCTAAGATCAACTCCCACGCCTTTGGAAGAGCTTTATGATATCATATTCATTATTCTTTTCTCTTTTTGCTGTTATAGTTTGTACTGTTGGTGCAGCAGCTGGCTGCAATGCTCCTCCCCATACCTGGCCCTTGGGAAATTATAGAAGAATGGCATGATAAGAACGTGAGGGCCATTCAACCGTGCGTGCAGCAGGGTGGAGTGGATGGCAGATGCACCAGATAGCAATATCGTAACTTAAGCATACCCTGAGAATGACCCTTATGACAGACGCACCTGAAAGCAATAATTAAGCATACCCTGAGAATGCAGACACACCTGATCTATATAAACTGCATGTTTTTACAAACCAGTAGCGGCTCCTTCCCAACTCGCCTCTACACGACTGCTCTGTATGTAAGTTCCCTCAATAGACCCTGTCTCTTTCACTGGCTCTGAGTCTCTTCTTCACCTTCTTGAACATGGTGCTATCTGTATTGAAATCAATAGGGGTCCAGCATGACAGAGTGGTAGAAGTGGCTCCTGTGTTGAGAAAAAGAATGGAACAGATGAGCTTTCCAGCTTTTTCACTCTAAGATGCCTTGATTCAATGATGAACAACTATGCCTTGTTCACCAGAGTAGAAATGGCACTGGTCCCTGCTTTCAGCTAACTCACAAGCACTTCCCTCAACTCAATCCATCAGGAAGAGCCTACCTGGATCACAAAATCCACAGGTCCAGATGGCACTAAGTATCCTCAGAGTTCCATCTCATATTCATCAAGATTATTAGCTAAGGTGACATCTTCATTCCGCCCTTTGCCCCTCCCCTTTCTCAATTACATTTGTTTCCCCCCAGGATCAAATCAAGGGATTCTAGGAAGTGGGAGTGGGGAAACTCATGGAAATGAGTTGTGTCACTAATTAATGACATCAGTGTCAAGAAGAGCTGGAATTGAGCGAGTTTACAGGGAGCTGGGATCAAGGGCTTGTTTGATTTTAATGGTTGTTGTGGTTGTACTAAATGCTAATCACTTTTCATGACACCGGCTAATGGGTGTGGAATATCTGGCTCAAGTCATTTTCAGCGAATCCAGGCTAGCTCCTAAGAGAGCTGCAGAGTTCTGGCTCCAGCTGTGCTCCTTCTTCTTCCCTTCCTTTAAAGAATATGAATTATTCTTAGATATGGGTCCCAAAAATGTAGACAGTGATTCACAGGAGAGCTGGGGAGGCAGACAGAGTAAAACACAAGCCACCTGCTTAGAATTCAAGGTCCAATCATCGACAACACACCTAATCAGGTTAAACTGGCACTAAAACGCTGCCTGTAGCTGCCTTTGATATCTTACAGATGTTGCATAACTATATTGGGAAAGGCCAAATTGTCATAGTACTTATTGGAGAAAAGGAGACAGTAAAAATTTTTAGGTAGAGCAAATCTACATTCACCTAGTAAATGCTGAATAAATACCAGCAATGCTAGAGAAGCCATTTGTATGGATCCATGGTGTTTGGTTCAGCTGGGTTGAGACCTCCATGTTTCCATCATTCCTCAGGCAACATAAGCCTGTGGCAAAGTGGTGTCCTTGGGTCACACATGTTTTGGTCCCAGAGTCGATGTCCAATATGTCAGCCCATCAAGGCAGATGGTGAGCAGGACAATGTTTTGGAACTTTGGAAAATATATCACTTAAGAGTCCAGCCAGGGAAATGCCTGAAATTGAAAAATAATGTAATAGAATGTTTGATTTGCCACCATAGACCTTAACTGGGAAGATTGCCACATTGAAATGAGTGGACAGCTTGGCTGACTTCGATCCTTCAGCTCTGCTTAGTAACTGCACATCAGTGGGTTGGGTCCTAGACTTTCAATGGGTCCCCAAAGTCCCTCCCTTAAACATTACACATCTACAAGTACATACCCCCAATAATTTTGGGGCTATATCCATAAAGTTGCAACATTAGCCTAAGAGCAAAGGTCTGAGCCAGTGGTCACTGGATGTTTCCTCAGAGGGACTGTAGGTGGCCAGCAGAATGGATGGCAAGGTAAATGAAGTGTCATTTCCATTTCATTCAATTTGCTTTTTCTCCATGCTACCAGCTACTGACTTGGCCTCTTGGAAGCAAAGTTGTTTTTCTGTGATTCACCAGAAACTTTCTGGACCCGAATACCTCACTTCTCCAAGGTTAGCCTCTTTGAGCCATTAAGAAGTGTTGTCCCTTGTCCACTCGGGGTTGAATGTCTGTTATTTCCCTCCCCACTGCCCCCTGCCAGTATTCCTTGAACATCTCAGAGAATTTGTCTTTGGCATGCAGCCTATGGAAGGCTGTTTATTTTAAACACTTGCAAATCTGTGTTCCTCACCTCACTCCCCTTCCAGCCAAGGAATCACTCTTAGCAAATCTAAAGTGCTAGAGAGCTGATGGTTCTGGAAGCAGCCTTCAGCTAATAGCAGATAGGGAAGATAGTAGAAAATCCTCTAGCTTCTCTGGCCCTCAAGCAGGACCACTCTCTGAAGTGTGGTCCACACAGTCTTCCTATAGTTCCCCAGTGAGGTCAAGCTCCAGGTTTCTAAGGCAATATCTGACTTAATAACCCATTTTTAAAATTTGCTTTGTTCCTTTTCTATCTCACTTACCTATGCCCCTCTTGGTGTTTCCTGAGACCTTCCAAATAAACGATTTACACTAGAATCCTCCTCTCAGCATCTGCCTTGGGAGAGTCAGTCTCCATGCAGTAGGGAGGCTGTGTAAATTACATATTGAGATTGTGCCTTGCATTATCAGGAAGCACACAAAAAGCAAAACTACAGAAAGACTTGGTGGATGAAAGACCTTCTCAGAAATGAGAAGACTGGCATTTGATAACATGCTAAGATGGCCAACATCTTTGAGTGGTTACTCTGCATTTCCCACAGCGAATTATAAGTCCCAAATAGGACAGGGTCCATGACAGTTTTTGTTTACCAATGTGTCCCCATAAGGTAGACACACAGTAATATTGAGCAGATCTCTTATAACACAATCACTAGTTGAATGCTTTCTGTGCATTAACTGATTAATTTGTGCAGAAAAGATCCAGCCCTTTGGATGACACAGCTCCATTGGTTAATGGTGCCCTTTCTATGGGAGGAGGAGTCCCGATACTGTCAGTGCTGTCCTGATGACCAGCAGGGTCACAGAGATGAGAACTGACTCTGCCCTGGGAGTTGGCAAAGGAGACTTTTCATCTAGGTCTTGAATATTCATAGGAGTCTAACAGTTAAAAAAAGGAAATGGAGTGGAGGGTGACAATTATTTATTTATTCAACAATTGTGCAATTTAGTACCAGCTTTGTGACAGGAATTCTGCTTGGCATAAAGAAGTAGTAGTGTTCAGGGACCCTGCCTTCTCAGAATTTTGATTGAAGTACTATGCATGTTGCATTATTTGTGGAGTTGTATCACATGGTCCTGGTGGTAGACAGCAAAGAAGTAAAAAAAAAATTCAAAAAGATTATGATAAATATGATGTAATAGAGCAGTGATTCTTAAATTTTAATTGGCATCTAGATCGCCTGGGGATCTTATTTAAATGTATATTCTGACTCAGTAGGCCTGGGATAGGGTGAGATTCTGCATTTCTAATCAGGGCCCAGGTGGATACAGATGCTGCTGGTCCTCGGACCATATTTTGAATAGTATGGTGATAGGCCGTAGTTCTCAACCTGGTCTGCGCATAACAGACCTGAGGAACTTTAAAAATGACTGATGCCTGACTTCACTCCAGCAATATATATCTAATTTGAATGGGAGAATCCTGGCATGATAGATAACATTAGGTGTCAACCTGACTGGGTTGAGGGATGCCTAGATGGCTGGTGAAGTATTGTTTCTGGGTGTGTCTGTGAGGGTGTTGCTGGAGGAGGTTGACATTAGAATTGGTGGAGTGGGAGAGGAAGACTCATCATATGTGGGTGGGTGCCGTTCTCTTGGGCTGCCAGCATACCTAGATCAAAATAGGCAGGAAAAGGTGGGATAAGCTTGCTTTCTGAGTCTTCTGGCTTTTTTTTCTTTCCGGTGCTGGATCCTTGCTTCTGTTCCCCCTGCCCTTCGATATCAGACTCCAAGTTCTTCAGCCTTCAGACTCTGGGACTTGCACCAGTGTCCACCCCAAGGGCATTCAGGCCTTCAGCCGCAGAGTAAGGGCTGCACTCTCAGCTTCCTTGGTTTTGAGGCTTTCAGACTTGGACTGAGCCACTATCAGCTTCTCTTTCCCCAGGTTGCAGACCACCTATTGTAGGACTTCGCCTTGTAATCATGGGAGCCAATTGTTCCTAATAAACTCCCTTTTATATATACATATATGCTATTGGTTCTCTCTCTCTGGAGAACCCTAATATACCTGGGTATTGGCGATTTTTTAAAAACTGCTTTATTGGGTGTAAATTACATATCATAAATCCATCTATCTTATTATACATTTTATATGTACAAGTAAAGAATTTTTAGTGTGTCTGTAATTTTGCCACCATGACCACAATCCAGATTTAGAACACTTTTCATTATCCTCAAAACATCTACTGAACTCATGTGCAACAAATCCCAGTTCTCACCGTCAGCCCCAGGCAACTACTAATCTACTTTATTTCTCCATAGATTTGCCTTTTCTGGACATTTCATATAAATGAAATTATATAATATGTCGTCTTCATGCCTGATTTTTTTCTTAGCATGATGTTTTTGAGGTTCATCCTTGTTGCAACATGTATTAGTACTTCATTCTTCCTTATTCCTTCACTGATTGTATGGTATGGGTAGATTATATTTTGTCTAACCATTCACCAGTTGGCTGACATCAGAATTGTCTCCACTTTTTGGTTAAATAATGTTTCTTCAACTGTTCACATACAAATCTTTACATGGGAATGTATTTTTATCTGTGTTGGTTAGAGACTTAAGAGTGGGTTTTCTGGGTCATATGGCAACTCCATGGGTAGCTTTTTAAGAAACTGCCAAACTGTTTTTTACAGTTTGTAATACAGTGGTATTATTTTACATTCCCATCAGTGGTGTATGAAGGGTTTCTCCACATTTCCAGCAAAACTCAATGTCTGATTTTGTGACCATCTTTGAGGGTGTAAAGTGGTATCTCATTGTTGTTTTTTATTGGCACTTCCATAATGTCTAATGATGTCGAGCATCTTTTCGTGTGCTTATAAGCCATTCATACATAATATTTGGTAAAATGTCTATTCAGATCTTTTGCCCATTTTTAACTTTGTTGTTTGTCTTCTTATTGAATTGTAAGAGTTCTTCATATATTCTGGATATCTTTAGTAAGACATATACTTTGGAAATATTTTCTCCCAGTTTATGGCTTGTCTTTTCATTTTATTAAAAATATCTTTTGAAGTACGACCTTTCACTTTTGATGATGTCTAATTTATTGACTTTTTCTTCTATACTTTGACTTTTAGTGTCATATCTAAAAATTTTTTGGCTAATCCAAGGTGACAAAGATTTTCTTCTATGTTTTCTTCTAAACATTCTGTAGTATTACATTTTCATCTAGGTTTGTGATCTGTTTGAGTTAATGTTTGTGTATGGTATGAGGTAAGGGTCTAAACTGATCACTTTGCATGCGAATATCCACTTGTCTCAGTACCATTTGTTGAAAAGAATATCCCTTTCCCTTTGACTTATATTGCCTTCTTTGTCTAAAATTAATTGATTATAAATGTAACAGTTCATTTCTGGACTCTCAATTCTGTTTCATATATGTATGTATGTAGCCTTATACTAGTGCTGTAGTCTTGATTACTTTAATGGGGCTTTTAAAAAGATCCCCAGGTGACTCTAATGGGCAGCAAAGTTTGGGAGTCACCATGATAAAGAATGACTTGAGGAGTAGGATGGAGAGGCCACTTTAGGTAAGGTGCTCAGGGGAGGCTTTTCTGGAGCTGTGATGTTTCAGTTCCAGCCAGCCATGAGAAATGCTGGGGAAAGAGTATCCATGAGCCATGTACCAGGAGACACTTTTCCAGGTTTGGTGAGAGATGTTTGCAGTCTAAGAAAAATTAGGTGGCCATGGTGATAATTCAGGAGGTCCTGACATATGAAGCTGCATGTTCTAACTCTACACTATCAGCCAACACTTTGTCCATTGGTTTCCAAATTGGGGTAGTTGTAGCCTCCTGAGTTACTCAGTGATACAGTATAGGATATGGCACAGGATAAGCCAAGCCCTGCTTACTGTTTCATTCATTCACTCATGAATTAATTCAATAATATTAATGGAGTGTCTGGTGTGCAGAGCATTATACCAAGCATTAGGGATATAATGATGAATGAAACAAAGTCATTGTTTCACAGAATTGACATAACACCTTCATAGAGCATCAGTTGTATATACGCTCACACATATACACAATTGTAAGATTTAAATGATGGTGCCAGATGAATAAATTAGCACACATATTCTACATAACTCTGGGGCTAATGCCTTACTTCTAAAGAGACTGAAATCAACAGGGATACTGTCAAAAGGATTAAGTGTAATAGTATGCTAGTAATGATAATATTATCCATGGTCTGATAGCTTCATATATGCCCATATTCTACTTACCAATTTATTGTCTCTCAGCTCTAAATTGCCTGTCTTTGTGATTCTGCCGAGGGATCCTGTAAACATCCCCTTTGCCAGCTGGCTGAATCTTGGGCTTTGTCAAAACAGGACATTGGAATGACTCTGAAAGGATATAGAGTGTGAAGACTCTTCCCTTCTGAGTTTGTGTCTTCTAGTATTTATTAGTCATTGTAGGAGCTGATGGCCTGTAGGGCTCAGCTCCAGTGGATTCCACAGACCACTCTCAACTGTGTAGCTGCTTCCAAGCAACTTCTACCCACCTGAGCCTGACAATGCAGGTCAGGCCAGTGCAGGTCTGTGCTCTCTGGCAAGTTTCTTCTTCTTTGGCAGACTGCATGTTCTGTAGCACCACGCCCTCTGCAAGGAGGGCTGAGTCTTGCCCCTGGGAAAGGGTCTCCCGGCCCTTTGTTCCTGGTTGCCCACTCCTCCTCAGCCTAGAGGGAACAGCTGCCTTTTTGTTCCTACTGTGTCTGAGTTCCTTGGAGTTCTCTTTTGCCCTTTTTAGTAGTTAGTGACCTTAAAATTTTCCCATTCAATTGGCCAATGAGGTTTCTGTCTTCTGACTGGACCTTGACTATAGTGCAGAATTATGAAAACAGTTCTGTTTCATATCTGGGTTCAAGTAGCCATGTATATCGGGTGGCTCCTTCAGAATGGAGAAAGAAAAAAAATCAAGAAGAAAAAAGACTGGTTTATGTTTTGAAACCTTAGACTGATTTCACAGCCCCATGGCACACAAAGAGCCCATGCCCAATCAACATTTCCCAAGGCTTTGCAATACTAACACTTAGTGACAGTTGCAGTTGAAAATTGATGCTGCCGTCCCAAAGAGCTGATTTCATTTTTCTCCCAGCTCAGGTTTGCTTCAAGGTTGAGTAAATTGTTGGGATGAATAGAAAAAGATCCGAAACAGGATCTTAGCCCTTGGGATATGTAGGCAGAAAAGCATGTTCACAACAAGGTTAATAACATGGTGACTCTGGTATTCCTTCCTAATCCTGGTCTATATCTTAGAGCTTGTGTGATGCAGAAGGGATAATCTGGGGTATGTGGACTTTTAAAAGTGTATTCTGGCCTCCTGCCTATTTGTAGAGGAAGCGACACTGAATAGTGGTTAAGCACAGAATCTGGAGCCTGGCTGTCTGGTTCAAACCCTGGCTTAGCTGCTTTCTGACTACATGATCTTGACCAAATAACTTAACACGCCTGTTTCCTAATCTGTGAAATGGGCATAAAAACACTCCCTATAAGAGTATGGAGATTAAACAAGTTAATATTTATAAAATACTTAGATGAATACCCAGCTCATTTTGTGGCCTGTAAGCGTTAGCTGCCATGATGACGATGAGGGTTAATGGGTAAATGCTGCAAGAGACAAAGGTGGACACAGGGGACTGATAATAACAAAGGCAATGTAAACCCATTAAATATTATATTCCATGCACTTACATGCCAAATCTAGTTTAGTCTACTAGTGTATGATTTTTATTTTACAAATGGGGAAGCTGAGGGCTAGACAGGTTAAGCTTCAAATCATTGTTGCAGCTGAGATGCAAAATCAAAACTGACTTCAGCTCCATGCCTTACCACCATGCTGTATTGCAGAATACTGAACTACAGACAGTGAAAAATGTGGGGAAAAAAAAATAATACATTGTTGTTTTCTCTACTCTATACTTCCACCTCCGCTTACTTCTGTCGTTGTTTTTTTTTTTTCTAGGAGTGCTGCTAAAACTGCTTACTTCTATCTCTACCCCAAACTACCTGTGAATAGTAGAGTGATTAGCATACATGTAGGAAAAGTTACATATAGAAGAGCATTTAGGTCAGATGCTATATAAGTGCATATACAAAAGGAATCACCAGAGACCAGGAGTGGTGGAGTTGGGATAGAGTAAGGGCTAGGGGTGTTGAAGGGATAGGACTTTACTGGAGTTTGAGAGGAGTTAGTGACATGGAGCAACAGAGAAATGCAGGAGTAAACTACTCTACAAACCACCCCCAGTTGGTCCAATGCCTATTGACTGATGGCCCTCAATGAGTCTGACTTAAGCTCAGTGAAGCACACAAAATCTACATCAGCTGCCACTTCCTTTCTCAAGGATAATTTCAGAGCCCTGCCTACCCCCCTTCTCTTCCTCTTGTTTAGCCTCTGTAAGCACCAAGTAAACGATTGCTTCCAATGTTTCCTCAAAGGGGTAGTTAGAACAATTGCCAATCTTTGGGCAACCCCTGGCTCCTACCATGAGCCTGTTGAACACTCTACCACTCCATTTATGCACAATGCACATGAAGATTTGCAGCCCTGTCAGTAGGTCCTTTAAATAATTACTTCAACATTCTGTGGGGGGAGATTTTTCAACAGATCCCCTTCCTTCCAGCAATGAGACCTGAAAGAGGAGGTGAACACAGGGGGACACTAGGAACTGTTTCCTCCAGCTCTAGCTGTGAGTCAAAAATATATTTGTTGGAGCTCATTTAAATGGGTCAGAAGACCCCATAGTCCACATTTCTTGCCCAATCCCATTTTTTAATGGAAAGAGAACTCTCTGAGAACAAAGAATTGGAAAGGAACAACATACTGAAAACTGTACGAAATTTTAATCAGTAATTTCTAATAAGTAAACTAGAACAAACTTCTTATTGTGTAGATAGTTCAAAGTGTTTCCTCACTATTATTTTTCTACATGAGCCAGCAGCAGATGCTGTGGGCATCTCACTCATGTACACTGGCTTTTACCACTTCACTGCATCCCTCCAGGACTTCCAGTTCCTGTACCTGCATTCCTTTCCCTGAGGGATCTCTCTGGCCATGGGGGCATGGCAGACCACCAAGCAGCAGGCTGGAAATGCATGCTCCCTCCTAGTATCCCTCAACCAACCTCTGATGGGAGTTGGTGTATAAATACCCTAGGTTCAGCAGCCCTTGCGTGGGATGACTTTGAGACATGTGGTCTACACTGACTCTCAGAGTTCTCCAAGGAATTAAGTTCCCAGTTGCAGGTAACTTGCTCAATAACACATCCTTTATTGGCTTCCTCATCTTTCTTGTCTTACTTCTTCCCTTCCCTACTGGTACTTCCTAGATTCACCTCCCAGCTACATTACTTGCACTCAAATCCTTGTTTTGGGGTCTAGATCTGAAGATCCCAAATCCACGACCTTTGTTTATATTTTAACATTAAAGAACAAGATATTCCTATTTTGAGACAATTCTTTTGGGACTTAAATAGGAGACAAAGCAATAAAATTGGTTTCTCTTGAGCAAATTTTAGGGAATTCTGCTTGCTTTAATTGAGAACTAATTGCCTATGAATTCATCTAGATTGTGCCCTACTCAAGGCTCTTTTAGTGTTTAGTAATACAAACCTACTTAAACTAGATTAAGTGTTTGAAAGGCGGGATAGGAGGCTTTATCATAAGTACACTGAGATGTCTTTCAAGTCCAGAAATGCATCTTAGGCAGAGTAAGGACTTGGAACTAGAAACCAGACAGCCGTCTTCTCTTCTGGGGCTACAAATTCTCTTATTTTTACTTCATTTTATGCATCGGCCACTTATCTCCCTGTAGACTGGCTTTTCCCATCTGTTTGTACAAACAGACATGGTTGCATGATAACCTTTACATTTTCCTCATTTCTGTTCTACCAGATAGCAAATTCAGAATTCCAGAAAGAGAGCCCTGATTGCCCCCACCTTGAGTCAGACATCATCTCTGACCCAATCAGCAGTGGCAGTGGGTTGGTGGGCTGGTTAACATCTGCCTGATGGAATGTATGTATCTGGGAGCTCAAAGAAGAGGACTGAGACCTGGGAATACCCCATTTGAGCTTAGTCTATTTAGACACTTGAAAACAAAAATTTGGACATTATAAAAGCTGCCTGTTTCTAAGAGGGTTTCTGCATATAATTTATAATGCAAAAATGCCTTTATTCATTAATACTATGCCAAGGTTACTCAACTAACCAATGTTCTTTAAAGCCATAAAACTGGGGGAAAAATTTCATAAAGTGCTTTAACCTAGGGAAAGGGCAAAAATGTGGATTTTATGCATTGCCGACCATTGAACCTCCAACATTTTTCCGTTTCTAATAATAGTGCCCCATCAAGAGGATAGGAATACTGCCCCACATTGGATGACCTTTGAATTTTAACTCCCAGTATGTATTATTCAAGCAGTTAGAGTGCCAGCTCTACTGCTTTCTAGCTGTTTAACCCCTGAAAACCTTAGATCCCTTATCTGCAAAATGCGGATATTGATAAAATATTAACTGAGAAACTGCCTGGCACATTGGGAGGAAGCACATAAAAAGAATGCATTAAATGTTAACTTTTTTTTTTTTTCTCGAGATGGTGTCTCGCTCTGTTGACCAGGCTGGAGTGCAGTGGTGCAATCTCATTGCAACCTCCACCTTGGAGGTTCAAGCGATTCTCCTGCCGCAGCTTCACAAGTACTGAGATTACTGGCATGTGCTACCACGCCCAGCTAATTTTTTTGTATTTCTAGTAGAGACGTGGTTTCGCCATATTGGCCAAACTTGTCTCGAACTCCTCAAGTGATCCGCCCACCTCGGCCTCCCAAAACGCTGGGATTACAGGCCTGAGCCACTGCACCCAGCCAATGTTTACTTTTACTGTTATTTCTCATTAAGATATAATCAACAGGACAATGAAAACACAAATGGAAGCCAGTGAAGTAGTTAAAATCATGCGTTCTAGAGTCTTTCAGTCTCCGCATCAAAATCTAGTTCAGACATTTGTTAGCTGTGTATCAATTCTATTTCACAATTTTATGATCTGTGAAATGGAAATTAGTCATCAAAGCGACTACTTTCTTATAGTTCTAGTTAGGAGGAGATGAGATGTAAGGCACTCAGGATAGTGCCTGGCACAGTGGAAGCACTCAATCCATGAGTTAGTGTTCATGTTACAAGGATTAGGATTCATAGCTGTGGGAAGTGTTCCGGTCAGAAATCTGCTCTGTAGGCTGCAGGTGAGATGAGGTGAGAGGCTGGTCCTTATATAAATGACATAATTACTCATGATTCACACATGAAATGTCACTAAACCACTCTCAGTCGAAAAGCTACCCTAGTAGAATTAGGTTAATATCCCAGTTATTAGTGGCAAAGCTTAGTGTCAAAAATCATATTTATTCCTCGGGGCAAAAATAAACCTGTTCTGAATATAAGGACACTGGACATAGGCCAAATTTGCTAGTTCAGTCTGAGATATTCCAGACCAACAGATTCATGAATATGTATTTTAGCCAAAGTTTACTGGTAAGATGTAGTAAGAGAAGCATTCATTTAGGTCTATTTTTGTGCATTAGGTCAGCCACAACTTTAAATACTCACCTGTCTGCTTTTTGAAGTCATGTTTATTTCTGTGATTTGGATAAACTGCTGTCCTTATTTGCAAACTCTTAAACTTTATTGCCATCCTTACATATGCTGCCATGGCGTTGGGTCAGATCAATGCATAGTTACTGAGACATCAGCCCGCCACGTGATTCTGATACATGCTTTGGCTGGAGAACACCAGGGATAGGTAGTGAACACAAGGATGAAATTAGGTTCAGTCCACCTGGTTTAGATCCTCCTTCACAGGTTTGTTGTGACATTTAAATTAGGCAATAAATGTAAAGCCTTTGAGCAGTATAAAAGGCAATGCATGTAAAGCACTTAGAACCAGCACTTACTAAGCACGCAAAGTGACTGTTATTATGACTATAATAATCATCCCACTGCACAGATGAGAAAACTGAAGATAAGAGAATGGATGGTTTGTGAAGTTCCAATGCATGAAATAAGGTTTAACTTAGGGCTAGAGGCCTCAAAGTCCCCATAGTATTCTGAAAATGGAACAGGCTGTGTCAGCAAGGGTTGAGACTGGGGACATGCCCCCAAATAGGATTGACTAAATTCAGCTATCAAGTGTTTTCTAAGTGATTTCATTCAGTGAAAACAACTGTTGGTTTGGGCACCAGCCAAAAGATGTGTCTGTCTGAAAATGTTGGTTCTTGTCTAATTATTCTCCCCATCAACCTACTCTCAGTAAACCCTTTTCAAGAGCCACAGCCATCTGGGAGGTTGGAGAGCAATCAAGGGTCCATGTGCTCAGCTCATACAAGCAATATAATTTTTAGAGGTGCCTTTATAACCTTTGACAATTTTTAGAAAAAAAATTTGAAGAGCCCCCAAAACAGGTAAATTTGGGAGTAATAAAGTCATCTGTCTTCTAGGGCTGTCTTGAGGGTTAAATACAACAATGTATATAAAGTATTTCTAAATTCAGTGGCTGCCAATGAGTACCTCATCAATAAGTGGCAGCTATGCATAAAGAAAAGGTATTCAAATTAGCTAGGGAAACCTACCCTAGGATAAGCACACCTGACAGCAATAACTTCACCCTCTGAGAATGACCTTGTATGGCAGATGCACCTGAATGTGTGTTTCCAGCTAGTGATTCCTGGGCATGGCCAACACGGAGAGTTATTCCTAGTCCACAAAGAACAGCTGAGCGACCCCCTCAGGTGGCACTCATTAAAGGGAAGTTAAGGTAAAATGCTATATAAACTGCATGCCGTTTGTTAGTGGTTGCTGTTTTCCTGCCTAGCTTGCCACCTCTGGACTGTAGGGAAGGCACTTCTCCTGTCCAGCCCACTGCCACTCCCTGCATGGAATCCCCAAATGAAAGCCCATGTCTCCCTTGCTGGCTCTGGGTCTCTTCCTCACCCTTGTGAACCTGGTACCATCCTTATTGAGGCTAATAGGGGTTCGGCATAACACCCTCCTTACCTAACTCTTGGAAGGGGTACACACACACTTGGCCTTTTAAAATTCCTTTAGGGAGGCACAGTCAGTTCCCATTTAAGATTGTAACCCATCAAATGCGCCAACCTCCACCTTTTGGCAAAGGTCAACTGCTGTTAATGAAGGTTCATGGAGGCATTAAAGCTGCCAGGCTACTACTATTGGTTAAAACCATAGAGTTTAGTGGAATTAATTAAAGCAAGCAGCCAAGTAGGTTGTAAGCAGTTCAGCACCTTTTGTCTTTTTTAGTAACTAAAATCTGCATTTGATATGGAATTTCCTTCAGTGTGATTTCTGCCTTTCACACTTTGGTAATGAGTTTTTCCTGAGAGCCATTCTAGGCAGGCAAATAGACAGGGTCTTTCAGTCCTTTCTGCAACTTACTAGCTGCGTGCTCTTCAGCAAGTTGCATAACTTTTCGAACTCTTAATTTTCTTGTCTGAAGGAATGAAGATGATGATAATGATGTCCATGTCGTAGGTTTGTCAGGGTTAAAGAAACAATGGCCCGGGCGCAGTGGCTCACGCCTATAATCCCAGCACTTTGGGAAGCTGAGGTGGGTGGATCACCTGAGGTCAGGAGTTCGAGACCAGCCTGGCCAACATGGTGAAACACTGTCTCTACTAAAAACACAAAAACTCGCCGGGCATGGTGGCAGGTGCCTGTAATCCCAGCTAGCTACTCAGGAGGCTGAGGCAGGAGAATTGCTTGAACCTGGGAGGCAGAGGTCACAGTGAGCTGAGATCATGCCATTGCACTCCAGCCTGGGTGACAAGAGCGAAACTTTGTCTCAAAAAAAAAAAAAAAGAAAGAAACAATGAAAATAAGAGACCTTTCACAGTGTCCAGCTCATAGCAAGCACTTAGTACACGGTGGCTGTTGTTATTGTCATAATTGGCAATGTTATTTTGCTACTGGTAGTATTATTTTAATTTTTTATACAGATAAAAAAATTGACGTAAAATGGGGATAATAAGAGAATCTACCATTTAGGATTATTGTAAGGAGTAATCTAGATGGACAGTGTGCTGAGTTCCTTAGATGCATAGATGCATAGTGGGTAATCATAAGCCATAGCTAATCCTACATTTTCATTTTTACCCCTTTTTACTTTTGACCAGGAAGTGAGGACTGGGCCTGTTTCTAGGTAGAAATACAATGATCAGATTAAACTACAGTCAGGACACTGGTTGGTAGTAATGACTGTTGGCTGAACCAGAACATAAAGTTTTTCAGGGCATGAAGTTATGTTTGTCTTCTAGCTTAGTTTGATGGATTGTCTTAAAGAAAGGCTGTTATTGTCACACTGAAAAAAAATCATCAAAGTGTGCTAAGAAAGGGATATTTGGGGCAGGTTAGAGTACTAACAATGCCTCCCCCAAATTACCCCTATTGTGCAGTCGCTCCTTATCAGTCCTAGCAGGAGTACCATACATTACCTCTAAATTGACTATTATGTCATCAGCAGGTATTGGGATGACAAATAATCTGGGGCAATCTCATGGATCCTAGAGAGATCGTTTTCTTGCTTGTGTCAGCTCAAACAGAAGTGCTTAGGAGCAGGGCTGAATTTATGCCCTACCTTTTTAATCTCCCTCACTTTTTTATGCAATAAACAGGGAGTCAGAGGAAGTTAGTTCCTGCTTCCTGATATAATGGTGGTGGACTAAAATGTGGTTTGATTCTGAGATGCACTTATTGTTTGAGACTCTATTTGGAACTACTTGCAGGGAGGATAGAACTTTATCTGCCAGGGAATACATACAGGTATTTGATGGGGACAAGCATGGAGTAAAGAGTTGAGTAGCTGATGGCCATTCCCAGGCCATAAAGGGTGAAATGTCAGATTTCAAGAGTGATCTCCTGACATTGTCAGTCCAGCTAATCCTCTGAGCATGTAGGGAGTGAAAAGTTATTCAAGAGTGGTGCTATGTACCCTTTATGAATTATGCATCTAAACAAACTTGCACAAACCAGAGCAGTCAAGTGGAAGCCTTTTAGCTAGCAGCAGGCCACTGAAGAGCTCAGCTATAGATCTCTGTGATGGTTTTTAATGTTGCGTTTCATCCCTAGCTATCAGGCCAGAGACTCTCCAGCACTGGGTCTGACTCATTTCTCAGTTGCGATCCATTCCCCTTCCCACAGGGATGGCCATCTTACAGCTTTTTTCATCTTGGGGCTTTCAAAACCCATACTCCTTGAAAAGAGAATTCCAAGGGTCACTGATTTCTTGTTTTAGGGGCTTTGAGCAGGGTTTTGCAACGCCCTGTGGATTCCTGAATGCCAGTGATGCCCTAAGGCACAGATCCCAAAGATAGAAGAGAAAGGAAGGAAAGACCAACATGGTTTGAGGAGAGGACAATGGTGGAGAGAAACAGCAGAAAGGAAGAAGTGTATTTGGAAAACAGTAAATGCCACTCTGAGATACATAAGGTGTTAATGTCATGAACTGCTCACCTCAATGCAAGACTTTGGGTTTAGTGATAGAGCAACTAGATCTGCCACTAAATTCTACAGAACCTTGTAATGAAAACCACATAGGAGTAGGAATCAAGATATGTGTACCAAAAACATGATAACCTACTGGGTAGCCAAGAATCGGTCACTGAAATAAATTGGAATTGAAGTGAAGTGATATAATTTATTTGACCCTACACTTACTAACAGCTAAGTGGGGACAATTCTACTCCTTACTCCAACATGTGAGTAAGTAGTATGTGGTAGGTGTTTTCAGTGTGTGCATGCATTGTCACATGTAATCCTCTGAGCCACTCTATGAAGTAGCAGCACAGTATTTCCATTTTTTAAGTGAGGAAAGTGAGGCTCAGAAGAGGCTAAGCAATTTTTTTTATGGTCACCTAACCAGGAAATACTATAACCATGATTTGAACCCAAACAAATGATTAATCCTGCCAGTCCTTCTTTTGCTGAAAACTATGTCATATTATCTAGTATAAGTCCTGTAACTTGTCAAAGAATAACCATAGTCTATCCTTTGTCTAAATTACAAGTTTACTTCTGGGTTCTCCAAGTGCTGTCAGAATGAAGAGCATCATTATTATTTGCTAAGACCAACCTATCATCATAATTAAAGAGATTAGGCTTCAGGGGATGGATAGCTGGTCATGGATTTAAGTTTTAGTTCTGCCACTTCTTGTTGTGTGACCTTTGACAAATTACTTCTTTGAGCATCAGTTGTCCCATTTGTAAACTGGGGGTAATAATGGTCCCTAACTCATAGGGGTTTTTTGAGGCTTCAGTGAGATAATGTCGGTGAAATATTAAGCATAGTGCCTTGGAGGTGATAAGCATTCAGGAAAGAGTAACTTCTGTTAGTATTATTTTCCCATACCTGTAAATTAGTTTTCTCCTGGTACTGGCTAGGCGCTGGCTTAAAAACCAGTAGCTAGAGTTCCCCCACCTGTCCCGGGCTGAGCCACAGTCACTCAGATGACGTATCTGGTTCAGTGAAGACAACCTGCAGAGTGTATGAGACCTCCTAGACCATCTTGATGGCTAGACTGACAGGAGCAATGATTGTTCAGCTTCTCATCATGATGAAGGTCAAGCCTCAACTTCATTTGAGTCACCCAGTCAATGAGCTGTAGGACTAGCTTTCTTTTCTAAATAAAACTGATTACTTCTTTCCTTGCTGGAAGAAATTTGGTGCCTCCTCCCATGCACAATGTTTAAGGACTATTACTTACAGCTATGCTTCACCTTGCCTTGGCCCTTGCTTTTTCCCCCTTACAATGCTTCAATATCTTATTTATAGTTTAAAAGAGGGTATTGAAGTTTTTAGCCTCTATGACCTAATGAAGTAATATATTCCTTCTAGACAGTCACCCCAAATACTGTGCAATGCTGATTCATTTAACAAACTGTATAGTGAGCACCTGCTCTATGCAAATATTTGGCATGTTGAGTGTGACATAGGCCCTGGACTCGAGGGATTTCTGATCTTGCTGAAGAGGCAGATTGGATCAAGATACTTGGCCTGATGTTTTTCATTTAAGTGTCCCTGTCTTAACTCCTTCCTAGGCTCCAGCTTCCAAGCAGCTGTCGGAATGAGGTTTTTAGGATCATGCTACTCCCTGATGAATCCATTCAGTGGCTTCTCCCTGACAGCTACAAAAAGAGAAGATGTCAAATTTCATGATATGTCACATGAAATCCTGCACCACTGGCCCCTCCTCCTTTACCAGCCTTAATCCTTGTCCCATCCTCTCCTGAAAATTTTATGGTCAGTGTGAGCAGGGTACAGTTCCCCAGCAAGACAGGATAGATCTGTCATATTCACCATGCCTGCCTGATAGGGATGCTGTGGGCTTCATACCTATCATGTGCCTGACTGTCCCGAATCATTGTCCATGTCTACCACCTGGTTACTTTCCCACAAAACCCCCATGCTACAAATCCTGGCCCTTAGGGACACTATCTCCTTTGAACTCTCATTGGGCTGTAAAGTCCTCTCTCACTTAATAATCATTTTTTATTCCATATCTGCACACACATATGCCTTGCCAACTGCATCTGGTGCTAGGTGTACAATAAAAGCCAAATTAGCAAATACAATAAAACACAAAACTCATGGTCTAACACCACAAATTAAAGCTTCTGGTGCTCTGACAGTGATGCTAATGATAGCAGAATCTAATATGCCTTTAGAACTTCAAGTGTACTGATGCTTAAGTGATTCAGACAAGACTAGGCAGTCAAAATGGCAGACTTGGGACTTAGGATTCAGGAGTCTATGCTTTGAGCTATATGAAGGCTGCAGTTTTTGGTCTTCACCATCTGACCTTGATTTTGGAGAATTAGGATGTGATGAAGCCAAAATCCGCTGACTAGAGTGAAGAAAAGAATTTAGGCATCTGGTATATCAGTGACGTTTTCAAGTCCTTATCACTGTGAAGTACAAAGCAGTGAAAGTGCACTAATCTTGGTGTTATTATAGAAAGCCTGACTTCAAATTTTCCCTTTTCTTCTATCCATGTGTTCGATTTTGCACACATTTTTGAGTGTGTATGTGTTAGCTTCTCTGGCCCTCAAATTCCTATTCTGCAAAATGTGGGGAATTAGACCAAACTACTTTTATCTTACGTTCCTTTCAGTTTTACAGCTTCTTTGTGAATGTATTGTATGAATGTATATGTGCCCATACGTATGTTTCCATTCACTGTGAGCACATTCTCTATTCCAAACCTATTCTGGCTGCTAGGGAAGAGATGACAATGCGGGCACACTCATTCATGACACGTATATGAAACTTACACTTATATTTACTGACATCCTATGATTTAAACCTGCCCGAAAGCTGAGTTTAGGAGGTTAAGAGAGAATTAACATTTCCGCTTAGCTAGGCAAATACATATTTAATTGCTAATGTACACTCTAACAAAAATGTCTGAATTGGGCAATTTTTGAAAGTAAAAACAACAAAGGACTTCAGTTTGACCCTTGGAAGTCCCTCTTAATCATTCGTTTGATCAGAATTTTCCCAGAGGGACTCTGTCAACTTCCCAGAATGTCTTCCTTGGCTCATATCTGCCTCGGTGCTGATGGAGTGCAGCAGCCTGTCAGATGCTCAGCTTTGGAGAGCATGTTTAAATTATTTAATTATTAATTATTGCTGTGCCAGCCTACCCATCCCCAACTCGCTGCATTTTCCTTCTCAGGCCTGTAACTTTCTCTCCTTTTTGTTCTTTGGGGGAAAGTACATTAAGATGGAGAAAGAGCAGCTGAAACAGAACTCAAAACCTGCTTACAAATTAAATGACTTCCAGTTGTTTCTGGCCACCCTGCATTTCAGTTAGCAGAGGAAGGATAGAATTGTTAAGAAATTCTGCCTTCCTGTCTTGAAGAATGGTAGTGGACTCAAGTATATACCTCCCACCCCAGATTATATTCTCTCTGCAGGATGCAGGATGTTGTAATTTTGATTTTTTTTTCCAGAAACAAGGGCACATGTTTTGTATATTTATTATACAGCCTCCGAATAGGAAAAAAACTTTACTCCAATGTAAGATAATCTTGACTTGACTACTTTATCTATCAGATTCTTTTTTTTTTTTTTTTTTTTTTTTTGAGATGGAGTCTCGCTCTGTCGCCCAGGCTGGAGTGCAGTGGTGCCATCTCGACTCACTGCAACCTCCATCTCCCAGGTTCTCACCATTCTCCTGCCTCAGCCTCCTGAGCAGCTGGGACTACAGACGTGCACTACCATGCCTGGCTAATTTTCTGTATTTTTAGTAGAGACAGAGTTTCACCATGTTGGCCAGGATGGTCTCCATCTCCTGACCTTGTGATCTGCCCACCTCTGCCTCCCAAAGTGCTGGGATTATAGGCATGAGCCACCATGCCTGGTCTTCTATCAGATTCTTAACCTTACATTTGTGCTAATGTTGTAATTATCTGTCTTTATGTTTTTGTATGCTTTTTTTCAGCACAGAGAATGTTCTACTAAAGTACAAAGCTGAAGGAATATGGTGGTTTACGGTCATAGGGAACATCTGAGGCATCTGATAGACCATGATGTGATTGTGTGGTTCTTTGAAAGGTTCAGCAAAAAGCAAATCAGTAAATCACAGGTTATTTTAGTGTGGGGTGAAACTTCCTGTTTTCTGATTCTTTAATCCATTTTGATAAGGAATAAGAAATGGAAACATGTTAAAAATGTCTCCGACCAGTTGTAAAATTAAATGAAAACCTGGGAATTGAATTCATTTCTCCTGGTCAAGAAACAACTCCTTTTGGAAAAGAAAAAATTCTATTCCACAATGTTACATTTACCAATAGTTTTTCCCCCACCATATTCATCCAAGTGACAAGTAAACTTTTGGACCATTGTTGAGGGAAAAAATAAAGTAGAACACAGTGTGATGATTGTTTAATGTGAACCGTTGGTCATGGTACACTCTTCATCTCACCGTGCCATTTCCTCATCACTGCTCACAATTCCTCCTTAACAGCAACTTCTCTCGCTGAAATTATCTGGAAAGGTGCTCACCTACTCCAGTTTTCATTTGTGGATTTGGGCACTTTCTTTTTTAAAATTGTAATAATTATTATAAAACTTTGTGTAATATAGCTTCTTCATCTTTAATGGTTTTCAGTTGCAAATGTGCTAGTGTTCTATGAAGTTAAGAGTGTTGGGTTGAGCGTCTTTTTAAAAATTCTCATTCTATAAAATCAGTGATTTTAAACATATAGATTATCGAAATCTTGGAATTTTCATTTGGAAGTCTCATTTCACTGATATTCTGTATATATGTCTTAAACTCATTTTTAGAATTTAAAACCATGAGATGGAACTATCATTTAATAAGTGTAAAGCTCAAATAAATCGCTAAGTATTTGTTGTCAGTCATGGCGCTTTCCTGCCAGCCTCTTGCAATCTGGTTGGTGTAGATTGTTTGTTTATCCATCCAGCTGTCCTTCCAACAAATTATTATTGAAAGAATGACTATACAATGCAGGAAATATACTAGATCCTAAGAATACAATTTTAAAGAATTGTCCCTGCCTTCTAGGAGTTTAGAGATGAGACATTGTCACTACCAACCAAAGGTGATATCTCTTATGTGACAAGTGACTTATGACAAGAGTAAATGCTTTAGGAATTTATCTGAGGGAATAATCACTTTGGGCTGAGGTCATCCATGAAGGTTTCTTAGGGGGAGAATTTGAGTTGAAATTAAAGTATGCTTAGAATTTGGATAAACACAGGAGGAGAAGAAGAGCAAAGAGGTCAGACAACATGGTGTCTAGAAAGCAATGATGGGCTGCATCACAGAGCATGGTGCAGGGAAGTGCTAAAAGAATTGGAAGAGCTACTGCCTGCTTGTGGAGGGCTGTGAAGAGTAGTAGAATGGGGAGTCAGACTTTAAACTGCAGCCAAACAAATGTAGAACTCCTTAAAATTAAATTATATGAGGCAGCCTATCAATATCAATGAAATAGAATGAGTGCTGCAGCTCAATTTTTGTCCTATATGTTAAAACTTGCACATTAGGGAATGCAAAATGGTTATTTCACTCGTCTAAACCAAAATTTGGAATTTCAACCAAGTGCATTAACTGGATTTATCAAACAAACACAAAAATCAAGTACACCTAAGGAAGAACAATGATAGAGACAGACAGAATTCCAACTTGAAGATGTGTGTTTAAAAGATCTATGTTAAAATCTGCACTGAAGTCTTTATAAAGTTCAAATCTTTGATGTATTGAATTCTAAAAAGTTTAAGTGATTTAACTTTTTGGACTAATTTGGCTCAATATACAATATTCAATTAATTCAATCCCTTAGTTAAAATATTAGCGTATGTCAACACAGACTAAAGAGCTTCACTAAAACTATATTTTTTTTCTTTCTGGGAGCTTATTTCTTTTAATTAATTGAGACAACAAGTTTTATGTATCTTTCCCTTCACAAATAAGTAATGATGTTAAAAACAAACACACTTAGAGCTGCCAACTCCAAATTACTAACATGAATTTTCAACTGTTTCTAATTTCAATCAGAAAAACAACCTTAATTTGGTTTTATTCACTCTAAATTAGTGTGCATGTTCCCTTGTTCCACATCACAATTTGGGGTTTTACTCCCTTTTTTTTTCCTTCTAATTTTGGAGGGAATAGCGAGACAGATGCACTATTATCTCACAGCTAATGAAGCAGACTTGATTAAGGAATCTCTCTGTCTATGGAAACATAAAAAGTTACAGATCTCACGAATCCCATGTGAAAAACAAGTTCTCAGTGTCTCCCCTCAGTGGATTGTCAGGGGCTGGCAAACTATGTAGTCCATGGGCCAAATCCAAACCATGGAATACATTTTTGGAAATAAAATAGGCTGTGCAAAACACAGCCACACTCACTGCTTGATGTACTGTACACAACCGCTTTCATGCTCCTATGGCAGAATTGAGTAGTTATGGCAGAGACTGCATGGCTGTAAAGACGAAAATATTCATTATCTGGCTGTATACAGAAAAAAATTCTGGCTCTATACAGAAAAAAATTAATTGATAATATATCATTAGTGTTGTCACTGTTATTAAATATATATATTTTTACTTAATGCTTCAGATTTCCAAAGCACTTTCAGGAAAACAGTTCATTTGAAACATCTCCTGTGACAGTTTATAGTCAACAGGCATTGACCAGTTGGTGACTGGTGACTTTCTGGGCACTTGGTACAGGGGTAAAAGAATTTACCAAGACAATTGTAGGTAAAGAAAGGCAGATTTATTAGAGAAAGTATGAAAATATGTTGCAGGGGAACAACGGGCAGAATCAGCAAAGGAGGATCTGACTGCAAGGAAACAAAGGCTTCCTAGAGATTTTTTAGGATGGTTCTGGGCTGATTGATAGCACCAAGGCAGCAAGGAGCTAACTTGTATTCTCTGTCAGCTGAGGTGTTTGATGATAAATTGAAGTGTTTGATGATAAGCAGGAAGTTCGTGAGTTACGTACGTCAGTGGTCCCCAACCTTTTTTGGCACTAGGGACTGGTTTTGTGGAAGAAAATTTTTCCATGGTTGGAGAAGTAGGGGTGGGGGTTGGGGGTTGGGGGTTGGGGGTTGGGGGAGCATGGTTTCAAGATAATACTTCTACCTCAGATCATCACGTGCACAGTTCACAATAGGGTTTGTGCTCCTATGAGAATCTAATGCTGCCTCTGATCTGACAGGAGGAGGCGCTTTAATGCTCTCTTGCCTGCTGTTCATCTCCGGCTGTGTGGCCAGGTTCCTAACAGGCCAGGGACTGGTACTGGTCTGTGGCCTGGGGGTTGGGGACCCCTAATGTAAGTTATTTGCTTGGGAGGGCTATATGTCCTGGGCCACAGAGGCAGACCTATAGCTTATCTGCTTTCTCTAGTTGCTTTCTCTTGGTCCCGCCAGCCTGACTCCTTTTCCCTAATTAGGACTCCACATTAATCTTCTAATATCCATTAGTAAATGAAGAAATTGCATTGGACCCTTCTTGCCCGAGTCAATGAGAAAATTCAGGAGTGAAAGGTCTTTCTTCTTAGCATTGATCAGTGTCAGTCATCGGAGTATGAAAAAAACCATCTACCTGGTGTTCTCCTCTCAAAAGACTAAGATCAGAACTACCCAGTGACCAAACTGAGGCATGGGACCAAGGTTTTTGGTTTTGTTTTTTTTGTGCTGTGCCTTTGAAAATCAGAAGGCCAGGGCCGGGCGTGGTGGCTCACGCCTGTAATCCCAGCACTTTGGGAGGCTGAGGCGGGCAGATCACGAGGTCAGGAGATTGAGACCATCCTGGCTAACACGGTAAAACCCTGCCTCTATTAAAAATACAAAAAATGAGCCGGATGTGGTGGCGGGAGCCTGTAGTCCCAGCTATTTGGGAGGCTGGGGCAGGAGAATGGCGTGAACCCGGGAGGCGGAGCTTGCAGTGAGCCAAGATCGTGCCGCTGCACTCCAACCTGGGCAACAGAGTGAGACTCTGTCTCAGAAAAAAAAAAAAAAAAAAAAAAAAAGAAAAGAAAGAAAAGAAAATCAGAAGGCCAGGGCATATATATTTGTTGGGCAACTGGCAGATGGTGTTCTAGACCCTTTGCATGTATTATCTCATTGCTTCTTAATTATAGGGGTGCAGGTAGCATATTATCAAAGCTACCTGCTTTCCCCTCAATATTAATTTAATATTTTAATAGAATAAATATATATATTGAATATGTAATCATTGTAACAATTAGAATAATGTAGAAATAAGCATATTGAACACATGAAAATTCCCTTTATTCATTTCTCCTCTTTCCCCACAGTCTTCCCCTTCTAATAGGTTAGCAAAAAAGACTGGTGCATCTTTCCTATATCTTTGCATTTATTCAATAAAAATAGTTTTTAATACATAAAAGTGACCATCTCATATATATTATTCTTCCATTCACTTTTTTTCACTTAATAATTTTTTTTAGAAATCTCCCCATCTCTGTACCTAAAGATGCTAATAACAGTTTATATATAACACTTATTATGTACCAGGAACAGTTTTACATGACCTAACATATCTAATGCTCAAAATAACCCTATGAAGAAGGGTTATAGATAATTGAAACAGGCCCCAAGAAGTTTAGTAACTTGCCCAGATCAAAAGCTATTAAAGCTCATCACTTGCAATTGAGCCTACATTGGGCATCTTCAGAACTCACACTTTTAACCACTCCACTGGCCCATCTCTTTAACACTTTGTTCTTTCAATCACTATATATTTTAAAATGTAAACAATACTACTTTAAAGGATGTATTAGTCCATTTTCACACTGCTATAAGACCTGCCTGAGACTGGGTAATTTATAAAGGAAAGAGATTTAATTGACTCACAGTTCCACATGGCTGGGGAGCCTCAAGAAACTTACAATCATGGCAGAAGTCGAAGGGGAAGCAAGGCATGTCTTACCTGGTGGCAGGTGAGAGACAGCACACAGAGGAAACTGCCAAACACTTTTAAAGCACCAGATCTGGTAAGCACTCACTCACTATCACAAGAAGAGCATGGGGGAAGCTGCCCCCATGATCCCATGATTCAATCACTTTTTTTTTTTGAGAAAGACCAAAAAAAAAAAAAAAAAAGAATACTTATGTAGAATCATAGAGCCAAAGAGTTCAAAGTACCTCCTAAATTGGGGGTTGAGGGCCCCAGGCTCTGGGGGGCACTGTCTTACTTCCCCATTCTCATCCCTAGCATTGGCCTCCATAGGCTACCTCTTGAGGGTCTCCTAACAGTGGTTTGAACACCACCTGAGGGCAAGCCCTGGGCTAGGCAAAGGAAATCAAGGGAAGAAAAGCTCTTGGTGTGGAAAGAGAGCCAGACAAACAAATAGGCATTATAATGCAGAAATACTATAACAGAAATTATGGATGAAGTTTAAATTGCTTAGATGGAGTGATCGGACTGATTAACCACACAGTTTCACAGGCAAATTAGGTTTGTGGAAAAGAGCATCCTGTGATGCGTAGAAACTGTTGTGGAACTTTAGCACAGCTAAAGATGGGGTCCTTGTCACATGGCCATGAAAATTTAGTCTTGCAGATGATTTGAAGAGAAAAATGGGACTGATTGGGCAAAAAAGGGGAAACAGGGCAGAGCGAGAGTCGTGCTAGTACATGCTTCCTGCTTTGCAGATTGAATCCTGGGTTCCACCCAGGAAGAGGAGAGGCCAAGCTCCTCCCCGCTGCAAGGGGCATGAACTTCTGTGGCTCCACCCCCGTGGGCACTCGTCTCAGTGCGCAGTCTGCTTGGAGTTTCTCTGGGAACCCCTTCCCACCTGGCTGTCTCAAAACATTATCCTTGGAAACAGCCTTGTGACCTTGGACTAGCTGCTTTTCCTCATATGTAAATTAGTAATGATACTTCCTCATAAGTTTTAAAGGATTAAATGAGATGTCTGTAAAGTGCTCCCTATAGTTTCCGGCCCATTGGAAGTGCTCAAGGAAGAATAGTGATCATTATTAGCTGAATTTTATGACATCTGTGTATTCCCTTCTTTTACCCAAGTGGTAATTCTATCAAAATCAGGAATATGGTTGATTTGGAAGGACCTTGTTCTTGGTGAATCCCTACTGGTCCCTAGCAATCACTGCATTATTTTGTCAGAAGTCTTATTTAATAATATATACTAGCATTTTGTTTTCCTTTCAAAAATGAGACATTTGCACATCTCTAATCTTCAAACATATCTCTGCTGGTTGATACTGCCAAGGTACGTTAGTCAAGTATTTACATTCCTGATACAATCTTCCCAAGACACCCTCAGAACTTTTGCTAGTTCATGCATAAATAAATAATGCTGTTCGGTCACTTTGGTTTTTTTTGAAGCTACTCCAGTAACTCCTTGACAGTTGAGAAGTAACATCGCCATTTTAAAAGATGCTTAAGATCTCAAATTCTAATTGAAGTGAACTCTTTCCTTCATATGCAAAAAAAAAAAAAAAATAGTGAACTTGCTAGTTCAAAAAATATAAAAATCAATGAGAAAGATTTAAGGAAGCAATTAATGAGATAATGTCTAGAATGAAGTTTGAGCCCCTGGGAAGAAATGTTTTTATATCCACAGAGCATTTTTATCATTATGTTTGTTCATGAGCCATGAATACAATTGAATTCTTCTGTGAAATCAGTGCCTGGAGGTAAGAAAAAAGGAAGAGTCAATATTTTGTCTTTATGTGCCCTAGAGTTCTTTGTTCAGATCTATTTGAATATTTATTTATAATTACTAATAGAACACAAAACCTTTTTAAAAAAGCATTTGACTAATCTCAGGTTAAAGAAAAGTGGATCTATCAACCACCTTCATTTTTATCCCTGAAACTCAGGCCTTTTTTTGTTCTAAAATCGGACTATAATTTTTAGGTTGGCTTTAAATTATTTCAGAAAGATTCTGAAGCATTCTTTATTTGTAACTTCACCTACTTCTTTATTGACTTTGTCATTTATTTAACAGACACTGGATTTTTGTACACCATCCATCCCCCTAATCTGGTGCACTGTCTCCAAGTTATAGATAGACCAGAAAAACTAAAATAGAGACACCTCCTATATTCAAAGTGATCATTCCCAGTTGTCATTATTCTCCATTTGACTGAAAACAAAGATCATAGAGAACTTTTCAATAGCACTAGTTCAGCTGTGGAAAATTCTAATCTTTTCATCCCTTCAGATAAATACAAATGATGGAGAAAGTGAACAAATCATTTAATCCTGAAACCCGTATCCTAGAGCCATGCTCCTCAAATGTTAAGGAGCATACAAATCATTTGGAGATCTCATTAATAGTGATTCAGTATGTAAGGGTGGGGCCTGAAAATCTGCATTTTTAACAATCTCAAGCAATGCCTAGACTTTTTATTCATAGACCAAACTTTGAAATGCAAGGATCTAGAATGTTTTAAAGTTTTTAGACCAAAGACATCATTATTTGAATTGAGTTACACACTTGGAAAATATGATAGTGCACGTAATATACGAAAGTTTATATCAGAAGTTAGAACATATTCAAAAGCAAGTTGTCAATGTAAGGAAATTATAACAGATTATTTGCCAAATTATTCCTTTGAAAATGCAATGCACCTATGGTGTTTATATAGACATTGGAAAAATAATTTGATACTGCTGAAATTCAACCAAAGATTTTAATGGGCTTCCCAGCTGCAAAGTTTTTGACTCATACTGCTTATTTTGGAGTAAAAATAACTGCTGATTATGCAAATATTTTATAGAAAAATCTTTATCAACTGATTTCTTATTTTTTTAAGATATTTATTTATCTTTTTAAAGATATTTATCCTTTGAACTGAAATAATTTTTTTTTTTTTCTGAAGCATTATTATGCCAGGTCTGGTGGCTCATGCCTGTAATCCCAACACTTTGGGAGGCCAAGGCAGATGGATCACTTAAGGTCAGGAGTTCAAGATCAGCCTGGCCAATGTGGTGAAACCCTGTCTCTACTAAAAATACAAAAATTAGCCTGGCATGGTGGCATGTGCCTATAGTCCCAGCTACTCCAGAGGCTGAGGCAGGAGAATCACTACAACCTGGGAGGTAGAGGCTGCACTGAATCAAGATCATACCACTGCACTCCAGTCTGCGCAACAGAGTGAGACTCTGTCTCAAAAAACAAAAAGTCTGAAGCATCATTTTAATAATTTGTCTAACGAATGAGTCAGAAAAGTTTGAAAACAGAAGAGGAAAAAAAAATCTCCATAAAAGGCACCTGCTGCACAATCACTCTTATTACTTTCTTAGAATTTTCTCTCAATTTTTTTACACATCAAGTCCTACATACAATCCATGTGTGGACAAATTTGTAACCTGCTTATTTTTCATTAGATTATATCTTAAGCATTCTGCACATTATATAACCTTTTTACATTATCTCTTAAGCATCCTTCACATTTTAGTTGATATGCCAGAATTTATCTAACTGTCCCCTTTCATTGAGAGTTCATTAGGTTGTGATTTTATAAAATATTGTAAAGCTTCTATGTATTGGGATATTTTACTCTATTTTAGTAATTTCCTTAGTATACAGTCTCAGCAGTGGTATTGATGAAGCATATTTTCAGAGATGTCCCAAATTTGTTAAATGATTGGATAAAATAATATTATAACCTCTAAAATATATTGGCAAAATATTTTCTTAGAAGACATAGCCAATTTTCATGTTATCAGCAGTGGGTGACAGCACCAAGCACCAGGTTTAGGCTCAAATGTCTCTTTTATTACGTCCTTCTATGACGCTCTAAAGTAGCTCACTGCTGCTTCAAATTCTCCATCACATCACCTCTTTTGTTTCTTCAGTAGCACTTTAGACCATAAGAAATTATCTTATTTGATGTGTAAATTTGCATGGCATTTGTCTCTCCCCTTCTAAAATATAAGAAGCAACAGTAATAATGGCAACAATCTTGTCTGTATTGCTTACTGCCTGGCACGTTGTAGATACTCACAGGATATTTAATAAATGAATCCATTTTGCAAATGTGTTAGAGAAATAGGGGGAGGAGACAAGATGGCCGAATAGGAACAGCTCTGGTCTACAGCTCCCAGCGTGAGCGACGCAGAAGACGGGTGATTTCTGCATTTCCATCTCAGGTACCATGTTCATCTCACTAGGGAGTGCCAGACAGTGGGTGCAGGTCAGTGGGTGAGTGCACCGTGCGCCAGCCGAAGCAGGGGCGAGGCATTGCCTCACTCGGGAAGTGCAAGGGGTCAGGGAGTTCCCTTTCCAGGGGTGACAGACAGCACCTGGAAAATCGGGCCACTCCCACCCAAATACTGTGCTTTTCCGACGGGCTTAGGAAACGGTGCCCCAGGAGAGTGTAGCCCGCACCTGGCTCAGAGGGTCCTACGCCCACAGAGTCTCCCTGATTGCTAGCACAGCAGTCTGAGATCAAACAGCAAGTCTGCAGCGAGGCTGGGGGAGGGGCGCCCGCCATTGCCCAGGCTCGCTTAGGTAAACAAAGCAGCCTGGAAGCTTGAACTGGGTGGAGCCCACCACAGCTCAAGGAGGCCTGCCTGCCTCTGTAGGCTCCACCTCTGGGGGCAGGGCACAGACAAACAGAAAGACAGCAGTAACCTCTACAGACTTAAATGTCCCTGTCTGACAGCTTTGAGGAGAGCAGTGGTTCTCCCAGCACGCAGCTGGAGATCTGTGAACGGGCAGACTGCCTCCTCAAGTGGGTCCCTGACCCCTGACCCCCGAGCAGCCTAACTGGGAGGCACCCCCCAGCAGGGGCAGACTGATACCTCACACGGCCGGCCAGGTACTCCAACAGACCTGCAGCTGAGGGTCCTGTCTGTTAGAAGGAAAACTAACAGAAAGGACATCCACATGAAAAACCCATCTGTACATCACCATCATCAAAGACCAAAAGTAGATAAAACCACAAAGATGGGGAAAAAACAGAGCAGAAAAACTGGAAACTCTAAAAAGCAGAGTACCTCTCCTCCTCCAAAGGAACGCAGTTCCTCACCAGCAACGGAACAAAGCTGGACGGAGAATGACTTTGACGAGCTGAGAGAAGAAGGCTTCAGACGATCAAATTACTCCGAGCTACGGGAGGATATTCAAACCGAAGGCAAAGAAGTTGAAAACTTTGAAAAAAATTTAGAAGAATGTATAACTAGAATAACCAATACAGAGAAGTGCTTAAAGGAGCTGATGGAGCTGAAAACCAAGGCTCGAGAACTACGTGAAGAATGCAGAAGCCTCAGGAGCCGATGCGATCAAATGGAAGAAAGGGTATCAGCCCTGGAAGATGAAATGAATGAAATGAAGTGAGAAGGGAAGTTTAGAGAAAAAAGAATAAAAAGAAACGAGCAAAGCCTCCAAGAAATGTGGGACTATGTGAAAAGACCAAATCTACGTCTGATTGGTGTACCTGAAAGTGACGGGGAGAATGGAAACAAGTTGGAAAACACTCTGCAGGATATTATCCAGGAGAACTTCCTCAATCTAGCAAGGCAGGCCAACATTCAGATTCAGGAAATACAGAGAAGCCACAAAGATACTCCTCGAGAAGAGCAACTCCAAGACACATAATTGTCAGATTCACCAAAGTTGAAATGAAGGAAAAAATGTTAAGGGCAGCCAGAGAGAAAGGTTGGGTTACCATCAAAGGGAAGCCCATCAGACTAACAGCGGATCTCTCGGCAGAAACCCTACAAGCCAGAAGAGAGTGGGGGCCAATATTCAACATTCTTAAAGAAAAGAATTTTCAACCCAGAATTTCATATCCAGCCAAACTAAGCTTCATAAGTGAAGGAGAAATAAAATACTTTACAGACAAGCAAATGCTGAGAGATTTTGTCACCACCAGGCCTGCCCTAAAAGAGCTCCTGAAGGAAGCGCTAAACATGGAAAGGCAAAACCGGTACCAGCCACTGCAAAATCATACCAAAATATAAAGACCATCAAGACTAGGAAGAGACTGCATCAACTAACGAGCAAAATAACCAGCTAACATCATAATGACAGGATCAGATTCACACATAACAATATTAACTTTAAATGTAAATGGACTAAATGCTCCAATTAAAAGACACAGACTGGCAAATTGGATAAAGACTCAAGACCCATCAGTGTGCTGTATTCAGGAAACCCATCTCACGTGCAGAGACACACATAGGCTCAGAATAAAAGGATGGAGGAAGATCTACCAAGAAAATGGAAAACAAAAAAAGGCAGGGGTTGCAATCCTAGTCTCTGATAAAACAGACTTTAAACTAACAAAGATCAAAAGAGACAAAGAAGGCCATTACATAATGGTAAAGGGATTAATTCAACAAGAAGAGCTAACTATCCTAAATATATATGCACCCAATACGGGAGCACCCAGATTCATAAAGCAAGTCCTGAGTGACCTACAAAGAGACTTAGACTCCCACACATTAATCATGGGAGACTTTAACACCCCACTGTTAACATTAGACAGATCAACGAGACAGAAAGTCAACAACGATACCCAGGAATTGAACTCAGCTCTGCACCAAGCGGACCTAATAGACATCTACAGAACTCTCCACCCCAAATCAACAGAATATACATTTTTTTCAGCACCACACCACACCTATTCCAAAATTGACCATATACTTGGAAGTAAAGCTCTCCTCAATAAATGTAAAAGAACAGAAATTGTAACAAACTGTCTCTCAGATCACAGTGCAATCAAGCTAGAACTCAGGATTAAGAATCTCACTCAAAACCGCTCAACTACGTGGAAACTGAACAACCTGCTCCTGAATGACTACTGGGTACATAACGAAATGAAGGCAGAAATAAAGATGTTCTTTGAAACCAACGAGAACCAAGACACAACATACCAGAATCTCTGGGATGCATTTGAAGCAGTATGTAGAGGGAAATTTATAGCACTAAATGCCCACAAGAGAAAGCAGGAAAGATCCAAAATTGACACCCTAACATCACAATTAAAAGAACTAGAAAAGCAAGAGCAAACACATTCAAAAGCTAGCAGAAGGCAAGAAATAACTAAAATCAGAGCAGAACTGAAGGAAATAGAGACACAAAAAACCCTTCAAAAAATCAATGAATCCAGGAGCTGGTTTTTTGAAAGGATCAACAAAATTGATAGACCGCTAGCAAGATTAATAAAGAAAAAAAGAGAGAAGAATCAAATAGATGCAATAAAAAATGATAAAGGGGATATCACCACTGATCCCACAGAAATACAAACTACCATCAGAGAATATTACAAACACCTCTATGCAAATAAACTAGAAAATCTAGAAGAAATGGATAAATTCCTCAACACATACACCCTCCCAAGACTAAACCAGGAAGAAGTTGAATCTCTGAATAGACCAATAACAGGAGCTGAAGTTGTGGCAATAATCAATAGCTTACCAACCAAAAAAAGTCCAGGACCAGATGGGTTCACAGCCGAATTCTACCAGAGGTACAAGGAGGAGCTGGTACCATTCCTTCTGAAACTATTCCAATCAATAGAAAAAGAGGGAATCCTCCCTAACTCATTTTATGAGGCCAGCATCATCCTGATACCAAAGCCTGGCAGAGACACAACAAAAAAAGAGAATTTTAGACCAATATCCTTGATGAACATTGATGCAAAAATCCTCAATAAAATACTGGCAAACAGAATCCAGCAGCACATCAAAAAGCTTATCCACCATGATCAAGTGGGCTTCATCCCTGGGATGCAAGGCTGGTTCAATATACGCAAATCAATAAATGTAATCCAGCATATAAACAGAACCAAAGACAAAAACCACATGATTATCTCAATAGATGCAGAAAAGGCCTTTGACAAAATTCAACAACCCTTCATGCTAAAAACTCTCAATAAATTAGGTATTGATGGGACGTATCTCAAAATAATAAGAGCTATTTATGACAAACCCACAGCCAATATCATACTGAATGGGCAAAAACTGGAAGCATTCCCTTTGAAAAGTGGCACAAGACAGGGATGCCCTCTCTCACCACTGCTATTCAACCTAGTGTTGGAAGTTCTGGCCAGGGCAATTAGGCAAGAGAAGGAAATCAAGGGTATTCAATTAGGAAAAGAGGAAGTCAAATTGTCCCTGTTTGCAGACGACATGATAGTATATCTAGAAAACCCCATTGTCTCAGCCCAAAATCTCCTTAAGCTGATAAGCAACTTCAGCAAAGTCTCAGGATACAAAATCAATGTACAAAAATCACAAGCATTCTTATACATCAATAACAGACAAACAGAGAGCCAAATCATGAGTGAACTCCTATTCACAATTGCTTCAAAGAGAATAAAATACCTAGGAATCCAACTTACTAGGGATGTGAAGGACCTCTTCAAGGAGAACTACAAACCACTGCTCAAGGAAATAAAAGAGGATACAAACAAATGGAAGAACATTCCATGCTCATGGGTAGGAAGAATCAATATCGTGAAAATGGCCATCCTTCCCAAGGTAATTTACAGATTCAATGACATCCCCATGAAGTTACCAATGACTTTCTTCACAGAATTGGAAAAAACTACTTTAAAGTTCATATGGAACCAAAAAAGAGCCCGCATCGCCAAGTCAATCCTAAGCCAAAAGAACAAAGCTGGAGGCATCACACTACCTGACTTCAAACTATACTACAAGGCTACAGTAACCAAAACAGCATGGTACTGGTACCAAAACAGGGATATAGATGAATGGAACAGAACAGAGCCGTCAGAAATAATGCCACATATCTACAACTATCTGATCCTTGACAAACCTGACAAAAACAAGAAATGGGGAAAGGATTCCCTATTTAATAAATGGTGCTGGGAAAACTGGCTAGCCATATGTAGAAAGCTGAAACTGGATCCCTTCCTTACCCCTTATACAAAAATCAATTCAAGATGGATTAAAGACTTAAATGTTAGACCTAAAACCATAAAAACCCTAGAAGAAAACCTAGGCATTACCACCCAGGACATAGGCATGGGCAAGGACTTCATGTCTAAAACACCAAAAGCAATGGCAACAAAAGCCAAAATTGACAAATGGGATCTAATTAAACTAAAGAGCTTCTGCACAGCAAAGGAAACTACCATCAGAGTGAACAGGCAGCCTACAAAATGGGAGAAAATTTTCGCAACCTACTCATCTGACAAAGGGCTAATATCCAGAATCTACAATGAACTCCAACAAATTTACAAGAAAAAAACAAACAACCCCATCAAAAAGTGGGCGAAGGACATGAACAGACACTTCTCAAAAGAAGACATTTATGCAGCCAAAAAACACATGAAAAAATGCTCACCATCACTGGCCATCAGAGAAATGCAAATCAAAACCACAATGAGATACCATCTCACACCAGTTAGAATGGCAATCATTAAAAAGTCAGGAAACAACAGGTGCTGGAGAGGATGTGGAGAAATAGGAACACTTTTACACTGTTGATGGGACTGTAAACTAGTTCAACCCTTGTGGAAGTCAGTGTGGCGATTCCTCAGGGATCTAGAACTAGAAATTCCATTTGACCCAGCCATCCCATTACTGGGTATATACCCAAAGGACTATAAATCATGCTGCTATAAAGACACATGCACACGTATGTTTATTGCAGCATTATTCACAATAGCAAAGACTTGGAACCAACCCAAATGTCCAACAATGATAGACTGGATTAAGAAAATGTGGCACATATACACCATGGAATACTATGCAGCCATAAAAAATGATGAGTTCATGTCCTTTGTAGGGACATGGATGAAATTGGAAATCACCATTCTCAGTAAACTTTCGCAAGAACAAAAAAACCAAACACCGCATATTCTCACTCATAGGTGGGAATTGAACAATGAGAACACATGGACACAGGAAGGGGAACATCACACTTCGGGGACTGTTGTGGGGTGGGGGCAGGGGGGAGGGACAGCATTGGGAGATATACCTAATGCTAGATGACGAGTTGGTGGGTGCAGTGCACCAGCATGGCACATGTATACATATGTAACTTACCTGCACGTTGCGCACATGTACCATAGAGCCTAAAGTATAATAATAATAATAATAATAATAATAAAAAAAGAGAAATAAAAACTGTGCTTGGTTCTTTTAATTTGTCTTTTTAAAAATTACTACCCTCATTATTAATTTATAATTAGTTGTCCCTTCCCTTTTGTGAACTGTTTCTTTAAGTCTATGTAAATGCAAGTTTGGGCCATGAACATGTAATGTAACACATACAGACCAGCTGGACTCTACTTCAGGATGTGGATTTGGTATCTTCCTATAATACACTCTGCCCATGTAGAGTGAAGATATGCCTATCACCCAAAGTGACCAGAGATTGAAAGGGCGTGGATGGATGTAATGAAGATGAAGTAATGGAGATGATGTACATTAAAATGAGCTTGAAAATGTATGACTAGGCACCACCATTAAGGATGGGAGAGGGCAGGCAATTTTGTATTCTAGGGGACATTTGGCAATGCTTGGGGACATTTTTCTTAGGAGGGGAGGTTGCTAGGCCATCCATCAGGTAGGGGCCCAGGACAGACCCCAACACACAGAAACCCTGGTCTACAATGGGACATAGACATCAATATTGTTTAAAATCTTCACAGACAATTCAGGTAGTGTGCAGCCACGGTTGAGAGCCATTGGAAATTTGGAGAAACTGTTGTCAAATATGTTAGCTAAAGGAGCCTATTAAATTCCCCTGGGAGCATTTTAAAAAAACAGATTCTCTTTCCCTTATTACCATCCCCTTCCCTCAACCTCTTTACCAGTAAGTCTGAAGTGGGATGGGGAATCTAGTGTTCAAAAGCTCTTCAGCTGATTCTAATGAATTTCTAGGGTTAGAATCACAAGTGAGAGTCTGAGTGATTCTCAGCTTAGGTGAGAGGATGATCATTTGCTCCAGCACATGTGCTTTTAGAAGAGTTCCCTACATGATTCTGCTAAGCACCTTCCCCTGCAGAGTTAAAGACTCCGTGCTTTGTTACAGCAGAGAGACCCTGTAGGTGTCAGGAGAGGGAAGGGAGGCTTCAGCCTGTGGGTTTCCAGCACAGAACTGTCTGTCTGGGTGGCATTAGAGTCTACAGACAGGAAGAAATGAGACCACATTTATGTTGGTAAAATAAAACCTGCCTGCAAAACTCACTTAGCTTTACCATTAAGCAGTGGGATCACTGGTTCTCTTTTGCTGCCTGTGTCAAACATACTGGAATTTGAAGCTTCCAAAAGTAGATGAAAGAGGAGACCACCTGGGAAATGGCTTGTTTCAGTTCCCGCCAATTACTGAGAATACAATTCCAACAAAGAGCTAGTCCTTTGTGTGACCCCTGCCCTGACTCCCTCTCTCAAATATTCTGGCCCTAGTGTGGACTGTGTTTAAAGATAGCTTTAAAATATGATCTAGGTTTCCAGACTCCCTAGAGTCCTCAGTGGTGCTCTTTGGCATCTTATCTGGGTCATCAAAGTGCTTGAGCTCATTCATAATTTATTAGCAAAGGTGCCTTTATACCACCTTCCAAATCACCAGAGCTGGGTGGATTTCAGCAGAGGCTGCCTGCCAGCAGTGCCTCGTGCCTTCACCCAGGTTAGGGTGAAGAAATGGCACTTTGATACATGCCTGTTGTGGTATATTGATCCTATTAACATTATCTCTTAGGAAAATCAATGTTTCAGTCTTGCAGGAGATGCATAAATAAAGTGATACAAAACAAATCAAGGCCAATTGTTTCCTGATGGAAAAATGAGAGGTGAATTAAAACAATTTGAGATCTGCAGCAGAGGAGTATTTCTAAGCTCATGAAGTTTTAGAAGGAATGAAAACTGGGGCTGCGTTTGGTAACTCACTGGTGCTGGCTATTCCGCTTGTCTGAAGGACATCCTTATCCCAGGTGTTTGGTTTCCTAGTTGTTAATGGTGTTGCTTGGACTGTGTGCTTTGGTCTGATTGAAACCAACACTGTTTACTCAATTTTCCTGTCAGTTTTATCTTATTAAATAAAGCTTTGTCCCAACTGACCTAAGTGATAAAAAGAGATACTGCTAATCTTAATAAGGATAATAATACTAAACTATTACTGGAATGGCCTGCATGTCTATTTATTTATTCGTTAATATACTTTTTTAATGCTTTGCTTGTATCAGGTATTATTATGGGCCCTAGGATACAATGATCACCAGGACAGACACATTCTCTGCCTTGTTGGAACTTGCCAGTTAGGCAGGGACACAGACAGAAAACAAATACAATGTGATGCCAAATAATGATGGCTACAGTAAAGAAAAGAATAAAGTAGAGTAAAAGGATACCTGGGAGGCCGAGGTGGGCGGATCACGAGGTCAGGAGATAGAGACCATCCTAGCTAACACGGTAAAACCCCATCTCTACTAAAAATACAAAAAAATTAGCTGAGCATGGTGGCGGGTGCCTGTAGTCCCAGCTACTCAGGAGGCTGAGACAGGAGAATGGCGTGAACCCAGGAGGCGAAGCTTGCTGTGAGCCGAGATCGCATCACTGCTCTCCAGCCTGGGCGATAGAGCGAGACTCCATCTCAAAAAAAAAAAAAAAAAAAAAGAAAAAAAAAAAAAAAAAAAAAGGATACCAAGTGAATGTAGCAGTTTATTCCAGAGGTTGGAGCAAGTCGCTCTGAGATGGCATAGAAGCAGAGGCCTGGATCAAGCGAAGGAAAGAACCACTTCAATGACAAAACATATTCCCAGTAATTATCTCGCTGGGAGGCATCCAGTTAGACTACAAAAGTCCTGTGCTTTGGAAGCAGGAATCCTGGGGATCTGATGCTGGCCGCATTTCTGATTAATTACATGACTTGGGGAGGTTAAGTGCTTTCTTTCTGTATTCTGATTTCTCCAGGAAGAAGAGGGAAATACAGTCCTGTGCCACTTAATGGCGGGAATATGTTCTGAGAAATGCAACCTTACATAATTCTGTCATTGTAAGAACATCATAGATTGTACTTACACAAACCTGAAGAATATAGCCTACTACACACCTAAGCAATATGGTGTAGCCTATTGCTCCCAGGCTACAAGCCTGTACAGCATGTGCCTATACGGAATACTGTAGGCAATTTTAACACAACAGTAAGTATTTGTGTATCTGAACATATCTAGACATAGTAAAGGTACAGTAAAACTGTGGAATAAAAGATAAAAAAAAGGCACACCCATAGAAGGCACTTAACCATATACATAGCTTGCAGGACTAGAAGTTGTTCTGGGTGAGTCAGGAGTGAGTGGTGAGTGAATGTGAACAGCCTAGGACATCACTGTACACTACTATAGACTCAAATACTGTACACTTAGGCTATACTATATTTATTTTTAAAATTTTCTTTCTTCAATAATTTCCTTAACTTACTGTAACTTTTTACTACATAAATTTTTTAATTTTTTTAACTTTACAACTCTTTTGTAATAACACAGCTTAAAACACACATTGTACAGCTGTACAAAAATATTTTCTGTCTTTATATCTTTATTTTATAAGCTTTTTTTCTATTTAAAAAATTTTTCTTTTTGCTTTTTAAACTTTTTATTAAAAACTGGGGTGCACACACACACACACACACACACACACATACACACACACACACACACACACACACACACACTAGCCTAGGCCTACACAGGGTTAGGATCATCAGTATCGCTGTCTTCCATTTCTACATCTTGTCCCACTGGAAGACCTTCAGGAGCAATAACACGCATGGAACTGTCATCTCCTATGATGACAATGCTTTCTTCTGGAATGACTCCTGAAGGGCCTGCCTGAGGCTGTTTCAGTTATCTTTTTTTTCTTTTCTTTTTTTTTACAAGTAGAAGGAGGACACTCTAAAATAATGATAAAATGTATAGTAAATACATAAACCAGTGACATAGCTATTTATAATCATTGTCAAGCATTATGTACTGTACGTATTATATGTGCTAGGCTTTTATGCAAGTGGCAGCTCAGTACATTTGTTTACACCAGCATCACCACAAACAAGTGAGTAATGCTACAGCAGCAGAATGGCTACAGTGTCACTAGGTGAAAGGACTATTTCAGCTCCCTGGTGATCTCATAGGACCACTGTTGTGTATTCAGTTCATTAACTGAAACATTGTTCTGGGGCACCTGCTGTATTCCCATGCCCCTTATAGGATGGTTTTGAGAATTGAATGAGAGTCTAGTGTTTCAAACACAGGAACTAAAACATAGGCTCATGGAGAAGGCTAGTTCCTTTCTGCTGCTATGCTGGAGATGCAGGGAAATGGGTTGGCTGATATTTGAATCAGCACATGTCTATACAGGGACTACTATGCATTCATTCATTTAGCCAGAGTGTGTGTGAACACCTACTGTGTGCTGGCACTCTTGGCAGACTACAGCAAACAAGGCAAGCACCTTGTGAGCCTATTCATCTCTTTAGTAGAATATGATCTATGAAAGTTTAACATTTGGGGAATACAAACCCTGGAGGAGTACGGTGTGGGTATAGATTCTAGGTCGTGCCACTTAGTAGCTGTTTGAGCTTGGCATATAACGTAACTTCTTTATGCCTCCATTTCCTCATCCCATCTGTAAAACTGGATGATAAAACCTTCATAAGATTGTTAAGATAATCAAATGAGTTGTTATTTGAAAACCATTTAGCACAGGGTCTTGCACATGATGAGTGCTAGAAAAGTGTTTCAAGATTAAAAATAAATGAAATTCCATGGGAAAGGTGCTGTTCTATAGAGGAAGCACGCTAATCTTCCAGTTTGTGCTAGATACTGTTGGGTGTTCTATGTGTATCATCTCATTTCATCATCTCCAGAGTTTATAGATGAAAAAAACATAAACTCAAAAATTTTAAACACTGTGGCCCATAGTAACATGCATGGTTAGTGGGGCAGCTGGAATTTTAAACTAAGTTTGACTCTGAAGCTGTCACTTGTCCCATATTTCCCCCAGAAAAGGTTACTGAAGGCTACAGGGATGAGTGAAATGGGGTTCCTGTCCCAAAAGGGATTAAAGTGGAGAGGCATAACTACTAAAAGTTTAAATGACTTGCACAGGATCTCACGGCTCATAATGAATCTAAATGCAAAGATTCCAACTCTTAAGTCCAGGGCATCTTTGCTATGCTCTTTGCACAATGGATTTCAGTAAACACTTACTAAATGTTTCTATATACAGAAAGAACAAAATAACCCCTAATGTGTTAGGGTGATCAGAAAATATGGTTTACTCCAACGAATACCATGAGTATTCTCTAAGACGAGTGAACTGGAGGGAGAGCTTTCTTTAAGCAAATTTTTATTTTAGAATATTTTAGATTTACAGAAAAAGTTAGCCTATTCCACAGGCTCCCACATACTTTTCATCATTTCCCCTATAATGGTAACATCTTGCATAACCAGAGAACATTTATCAGAACTAAGACATTAACATTGATACATTATTATTAACTAAACTACAGACTTTATTCAGGCACATCATGATCAAATTAGCAAAACTCAAAGACAAAGAATACTCAAAGCAGCAACCTGCTTTTCAGAAGTCTATTCAGATTTCCCCAGTTTTCCACTAATGTCCTTTCTCTGAGATTCATTCCAGGATACTAAATTGAATTTAGGGAATCCCTTTTTAAACTTAAGAAATTTTAACTTGAGACCCCATTTACAAGTCTTGCATTTTGATCATGGGGTAAAAAGATACTGCGTCTCATTTAACAATTCCTTGTCTATTCAGAAAGGAAGAGCTAGGTGCTTCTGAGCTTTGCATGACACAGTTCTTAACACAGATTTGTTTCCCAGACTCGAGAAAAACTAATCCCACAGTATAATCTCTACATTTCTTTATAACATTAAAAAAGTCAATAAATTCTGGAGAAAAATCTACCAAAATGTCTTTCTTTTACTTTATTGATCTAATATGGCTAAGACAAAAGGAGTTTATGTATCTGTGTTAATTCATTGATCCCCAAGACAGATTTAACTTTTATTTTTAATGTACACCTCTTGAAACTATTCCATCCTGTGTTTGTCTGTGTGTGTGTCTCAAAGTTGGAGTTATTCTAAGGATGATGAAGGAACACTGGAGAGGGCAATTGAAAGAGGTCTTTATGAGAGTCACATTCATTTTTATTACATAATTTTGTCTGAAATGTTGGTTAAATTAGAGACATAACATGACCCTAATGTATGTATTTGCATTTATGCAATAGCTTTTTAGTTTGTTTTTAGCAGTGGTCTTGCTGACTTTGGCAGTACGAGAAAGGTTGCTTTCACATGGATGAATGATCTAGGCGTCTCTCTCCAGTGTATTAAGCAAGAGTGGGTTTGTCTTCTCACCAACATGGTGCCATTAGTCTTTAACATCTTGTGTATTTATGTCAACAAAATTAATTATGACCACTTTGGAAGAAAAGTAAAACACAACACAACTTTAATTCATGCTGAAGCTTCTAGGTGTTTTCCTTGCAGGAAGAAGCTTGAGGGAGAGTTTGCCATTTGATAATTCATACAATTTTTCCCTGACTCAGTCATTTTTTTTGTTTTGTTTTGTTTTTTGAGATGGAGTCTCGCTCTGTTGCCCAGGCTGGAGTGCAAGGGCACAATCTCGGCTCACTGCAACCTCCGCCTCCCGCATTCCAGCAATTCTCCTGCCTCAGCCTCCCAAGTAGCTGGAATTACAGGCACCCACCAACACCGCCACCTAATTTTTGTATTTTTAGTAGAGACGGGGTTTCACCATGTTGACCAGACTGGTCTCGAACTCCTGGCCTCAGGTGATCCACCCACCTCGGCCTCCCAAAGTGCTGGGATTACAGGCATGATCCAATGCGCCCGGCCGACTCAGTCTTTTTTTTATTATGCGATTAGTCTTCAAGTGCTGCTTTCAGTCATTGTTTATCTGTAGGAGTTAGATTGTTCTTGTGCAGTAGGAATTTAGAGGGATTCTTACTGAACTAGTAAAGATTCTTTAGGTAGACTCTCTTTTATTCTAACTTGGAAGCAGCTGTCTTGAGAAATAAAGGTAAAGGTGTGGAAACTAGTCAAATTGGAAATTATCCCCCAACCCCAAGCCACAATTGCTTGAAGATTTCACTTGCCTTTAGTGAATTCCTCATTTGTTACAATTCATGCACTTGATGCTGGCATTGAGATCCATGAGTGTACAATCTGAGAAAGGCCATGATGGAGGACTCTTTCTCTTTACTCCTCACCTAAAGCCGTGACCCCACCTAAGTTGGTCACTTCTTCATCCCCTGATACCTTCATAACAATCCCACATGTCTTCAGGTTTATTTCTGCATTCCCAAAACATCTGATTTTTTTCCTTCTGTCTCTCTATATAGAGTTATTTTCATGCTTCAAGAATCATTTCAGGTATTTTTCTTAATTCCCTTTATTCATCCATCCTTGAGAGGAAGTCTTCATGATAGAGACTATGTATTCTCAGCGGGGCAATGTTATTCCCAAGAGAGCAAAAATTGGCTTGGAGATGGGCACAAGAGAATCATATTCATTTTGTGTGTAAAGTACAGGTGTACATCCAATGCATAAACATGTATACAGTACGGTCCTTCCCTGGTATCTGTGGGGAATTGGTTCCAGGCCTCCCTGCAAATACCAAAATCCATGGATGCTCAAGTGTCTGATATAAAATGGTGTAGTATTTGAATATAATCTATATGCATCTCCTGTATAAATCATCTCTAGGTAACTTATACACAATAAATGTAAATGCTATGTAAATAGTTATACTGTATTGTTTAGGAAATAATGATAAGGAAAAACTCTGTACATGTTCAGTACAGACACAATTTTTCTTTTTAAATATTTTCAATCCTTAGTTGGTGGAATCCACAGATGTGGAACCCACAAACACAGAGGGCTGACTGTATATCTGTCTACTAAAATTTTATGGAGAAGGCAATCAGGAAAAAATATCTGAAAAGTCTCCTTAGGCAGACAATATTGAAAAAACTTGAAAAACACTGATATAAACTACTACTTGGGTATGCATTGTTTCCAGCAAGAGGGTTCATCTCTCTAGCAGCTATGCCCTCTCAGTGTCCTGAGTAAATGAAACAGGAGAAGCACATAAAAGATAACATTGGCAACATTATAGGACTCAGGCAATGCCCCATTCCACAATCTCCCCATCACCATAGTAGAAAGAAAGAAATGTTTTCGACGTTATCTTCTCTGCACTTTTGTGCTTTCTGATTTACAAAACCATCAGTAAGTTCTGTCATTGTCATTGTGTTTAAATATTCCAAGTTACCAAATTTTATATGATTATATGCCTGGACTTACTGGACAAAATAGAAATGTTTTCTAACAATTACAGGGAGTAACTGAAGGAATAACTAGAAGTAAGAGAAAAATTGTTGTGTAAATGCCAAAACCACAAGGAGAAGTGGGGGAGACCCCATTCGGATACAGTCACTTCCAACCTCACTATTCCCGACCACCTCCCAAAAAACTGGAGCAAATGAAATGCTTTCCCAGACACTCATTCGGTCAGGGGTGGTCATGTGCCATATCTAGGAGAAAGTTGCTGGTGATAAGGATGATAGTTTTGGGAGCAAGTTCGCTTTCTTATTACAAAAGGCAACTGCACTTGTCTCTTTCTCTTTTTATTCTGGCATTGGATGCAAATATAATGTCAGGATCTGGCAGCCATCTTGCAATCATGAGGCAGCAAACCCAGGGATAAAAATCCAGCATGCTATGGATAGCAGGGTGGAAAGAAAGGAAGAATCTGGGAAGACATCATTAAATAGCTGAGCCAGTGCTAGGGGCTGGGTTGCCCTGCTGTTCCATGGCATAATACGTGTCTGTAATACTTGACTCACTTTTAGTAGGGTTTGCTAGTACTCGAAGCTAAATGCATTCATAGTTGATACAGGAGATAATGTCAGCTGATGAGGAAGAAGAGATGAATATTTTTCTGCCATAACTGCTAAGTGGACATTAATCCTGTAGGTGATTCCTATAATATCAGGCCTCTGCAAACTTAGCTCATTAATATTTCTTGACAGTGGGAATGCCGTACCTTGTTTGTAGTTATTCTGTATGTTGCAATTCAAAGTAGATTGGAGGCTCTCAAAAGGTGGACACAGTTTCTGAACATCTCTCCCACTAATAATGTCCTTGATGATGTTTTGCATATGTGGAATCTGGGTGTCCTTAAGCCCCTGAGATAACTCCCTCACCACCCCTGGATTAGCCCAGTAGAAAGGAGGAACAGACTTTTCTCCGTCATCCCCCTCCCCTATGCTCTATGCTCACCTCTCAGTTAAACAAAACTGCAGAAGGATAATTCAATACCGAATGAAGACAAATGTTTGCAATATCATACAGGAAAGTTTAACTCTCTCTAATCTCAGTTCAACTCCTGGCCACTCCAGTCAAGTTTTGCCTTTACGTGATCAAAAGTCCTACTGAAGGGTTTATTTTTTTTTCTCTCTCTCTCTATGGGATAACAATATACTACCACTAACAGATAATCTGCTGGTAGTTCTAAAATAACATTTTGTTCCCACATGTATAAATATTTCCGAATTACTGAGATTTAACCTCAGTTACAATGTTTTAAATACATATTTTAAAGAATATGTCTTTATTATTAATGTAATTATTTAACAGGTTCATGGGTGAGGAGATTAGGAAGACTTTAAGGTCACATTTTCTGTCATAAAAAAAATTAGAAGCTAAAGAAAATAAGTAAGAAAGTGAAAACTAATTATGACAATATTACCTAGAGATATTTTTTGAGTGCAAAATTATGGTTTTTGCATGCGCATATATGAATATATATGTCATATATATGGATTTCAATCTGATAACTATATTTTTATTTAATAAGTTATAACATTTTCCTAATTCATTAAATATTCTGTGACAACACCTTTTTCAATGATGGCATAAGATTCTATAGAAATATAATTTATGTTAAAAAAGCTCAATTGTTAAACCTTAATTTTCTCTTAATTTTCATCAATATAAATATTGCTAGTAGGAATACTTTTTATATAAATCATTGGGCATAATTTAGAGTCATTTTAAATAAAATTTCTGGGTTTTCTTCTAGCAAATTGTAATCTGGAATTCATCAGAATAAAGCATGGTTTTATTCTATACTCAACTCTCATATCAAATGAATGTTATTTTATCTAAGGTTGTGCCACTCTTTACTGAGACCATCAATCCAGTTTCTTCCAGATGTTGATATTTCTATGTTCTTGAGTTTCTGAACTTTCAGACTCCTTTAGGTAAAGTCAGTCTTTCTTCTGTAAGCTTTAGTAATCATTTAGTGTGTTAACCAGCCGACAGTCCATACTGCCAAATGACCAAGTGTCTGGGTTTCTTGTGAGGTTTCCTAATTTGATACATTTAAATTATAGGAGTTTCATGTTCCAGGCAGTTTGACCATCAAGATTGTCAGTGCCGAATAGATGCATTTCTGCTTTAATGTTATTTTATGTCTATCAGGCTGTAATAGTTTTCTTTTATAATTGGTTCATAACTCATTTCATAAAGTTATTAACGAGAGAGAGAGAATGCTGGCTTGGGCAGCAAAACGTGGTAATGTTACATGTAACAGATCCAAGGAGTAAAAGTCTTGGTTGAGTCAACTTTTGTAAATAATGCTTCTTCTGGTTTTGTTTAATCTAGAACTCAATCATATTTATGTTTTTAATCTTTCTCTATAATCATAATAAAAATGCATTAAAATTATGCAAAAATTGAAAACACAGAAAAAATATAATGCAGAAAATAAAAATTAGCCAAAATTCCACTTCCCGAGGACATAACTGAAAAAGTAGTATATTTCCATCAAGTCATTTTTCTGTCTTTACTTAAAATAAAAATATATATGCTTTTTTAACTTATTATATTCTAACCACTGCTTCATTTTATTAAAAGTTCTTCAAAAACACAATTGTAATAGCTGCATAATATCCCAGTGATAACCATAATTTAATCAATTTTTCTATTGAGAGATGTTTATACTTTTTTAAAATAATATTTCACTACCCAAAAAGAATTCTGAAATGAACATCTTTGTCAAAATATTAACCTAATTCTATAGGGTTGATTTCCTAAAGTAGAATTACTAGATTAAAGAATATGAACTTTTATTAGGCTCTTGTAACATATAGGCAAATTGCTTTCCAGAAAGTAATTCACATTCACATCACTGAGTAAAGAGAGTATCTGTCACCATACCCATGTCAGCTGAGTTTTTTTTAATGTTGACTAATTTAATAAATATTGTTACTAAGCAGTTTCATAAGTGTATTGATTATTTGTGCTTCATCTGTGAAATATTAATTCATGTGTTTCTGAGAACAAGAAAGTTGACTATAATAGTCATGGGGGGGTACTGAAAAAATGCTTACTTGAGGATCATTGAAATTAACTTTGTCATAAATTATGTACATACTCTACTATATAAACAACTCCAATTCTGTTCATTGGAGATGGATGAAAAACATCTAAATGTTAAAAAAAGAAAACCAAACAGTTATGAGGGACACTAGGGATAATTTTTTCCAATAAATCTTGAGAAGTGGGAAATTTGGCTATAGATTCAAGATTGCATCACAAGAATTGATTGTAATGGTTTTGAAATGTGAAAACATGAGATTTGGGAGTGGGCAGGGGTGGACTGGTATGGTTTGGCTGTGTCCCCACCCAAATCTCATCTTGAGTGGTAGCTCCCATAATTCCCAAGTGTTGTGGGAGGAACCCAGTTGGAGATAATTGAATCGTGGGGGGCGGTTTCTCCCATAATTTTCTAATGATAGTGAATAAGTCTCACAAGAGCTGACGATTTTTATAAGGGGTTTCCCTTTTCACTTGGCTCTCATTCTCTCTTGCCTGCCACCATGTAAGACATGGCTTTCACCTTCCTCCGTGACTGTGAGGCCTCCAAAGCCATGTGGGACTTTGAGTCCATTAAACCTCTTTTTCTTTATAAATTACCCAGTCTGAAGTATGTCTTTATCAGCAGTGTTAAAACAGACTAATACAGTAAGTTGGTACTGGGAGTGTGGTGCTCCTGTAAAGATAACTGAAAATGTGGAAGCGACTTTGGAACTGAATAACAGGTTGGAACAGTTTGGAGGGCTCAGAAGAAGACAGGAAAATGTAGGAAACTTTGGAACTTCCTAGAGATTTGTTGAATGGCTTTGACCAAAATGCTTATATGATATGGACAATAAAGTCTCGGTTGAGGTGGTCTCAGATGAAGATGAGAAACTTGTTGGGAACTGGAGTAAAGGTGACTCTTGTTATGTTTTAGCAAAAGGAGTGGTGGCATTTTGCCCCTGCCCTAGAGATCTGTGGAACTTTGAACTTGAGAGAGATGATTTAGGACATCTGGTGAAAGAAATTCCTAAGCAGCAAAGCATTCAAGAGGTGACTAGGCTACTATTAAAAGCATTCAGTTTTATTCATTCACAAAGATATGGTTTGGAATTGGAACTTAGGTTTAAAGGGCAAGCAGAGCATAAAAGTTCAGAAAATTTGCAACCTGACCATGAGATAGAAAAGGAAAACCCATTTTCTGAGGAGAAATTCAAGCTGGCTGCAGAAATTTGCATAAGTAATAAGGAGCCAAGTGTTAATCACCAAGACAATGGGGAAAATGTCTCCAGGGCATGTCAGAGGTCTTCATGGCAGCCCCTCCCATCACAGACCCAGAGGCCTAGGAGAAAAAAATGGTTTCCTGGCCAGGCCCAGGGCCTTGCTGCTTTGTGCAGTCTTGGGACTTGGTGCCCTGCATCCCAGCTGTGGCTACAACAGGCCAACGTAGACCTCAGGCCACTGCTTCAGAGGGTGCAAACCCCAAGGCTTGGAGGCTTACATGTGGTGTTGGGCCTGTGGGTGCACAGAAGTCAAGAATTGGGGTTTGGGAACTTCCACCTAGATTTCAGAGGATGTATGGAAATGCCTGAATATCCAGGCAGAGGTGTGCTGCAGGGGCAGGACCCTCGTGAACAACCTCTGCTAGGGCAGTGCAGAAGGGAAATGTGGGGTGTGAAACCCCACACAGAATCCCCACACTGAGGTACTGCCTAGTGGAGCTATGAGAAGAGGGCCACCCACCATCCTCTAGAACCCAGAATGGTAGATCCACTGAGAGCTTGCACCCTGCACCTTGAAAACCACAGACACTCAACGCCAGCCCATTAAAGCAGCCAGGAGCAGGGCTATACCCTGCAAAGCCACAGGGCAGAGATACCCAAAGCTGTGGGTCCACCTCTTGCATCAGTATGACCTGGATGTGAGACCTGGAGTCAAAGGAGATCAAATTGGAGCTTTAAGATTTGACTGCCCCACTGGATTTCAGATTTGCATCGGGCCTGTAGCCCCTTTGTTTTGGCCAATTTCTCTTATTTGGAATGGCTGTATTTACCCAATGCCTGTACCCCCATTGTATCTAAGAAGTAACTAACTTGCTTTTGATTTTACAGGCTCATAGGTGGAAGGGACTTGCCTTGTCTCAGATGAGATTTTGTATTGTACTGTGGACTTTTGAGTTAATGCTGAAATGAGTTAAGACTTTGGGGTACTGTTGAGACAACATGAATGGTTTTGAAATGTGAGGACATGAGATTTGGGAGGGGCCAGGGTAGATACGGTTTGGCTATGTCCCCACCCAAATCTCATCTTGAATTGTACCTCCCATAATTCCCACATGTTGTGGGAGGAACACAGTGGGAGATAATTGAATCATGGGGATGGTTTCTCCTATAATGTTCTTGTGGTAGTGAATAAGCCTCATGAGATCTGATGATTTTATAAGGATTTCATCTTTCACTTGGCTCTCATTCTCTGTTGCCTGCTGCCATGTAAGATGTGCCTTTTACCTTCTTCCATGATTGTAAGGCCTCCCAGCCACATGAAACTGTGAGTCCATTAAGCCTGTTATATATACATATATATATAATTTATGTATAATTATAATATGTATTTATATTATACATTTTATATAATATATAATATATATAATATATAATATATATAATATATAATATATAATATATATAATATATAATATATTATATATATTTATATGTATATATAAATATAATAATTTTTATATATATATAAATTACCTAGTCTCCAGTATGTCTTTATCAGCAGTGTTAAAATGTACTAATACAAGTACTCTTATAAAATAGACCCAATGAAACTCATTTGCCCCTTTCACCAGGTGAGGATGCAGCAAGAAGGCAACATCAATGAGGACTAGGACCTCACCAGATACAAAATCTGCCAGTATCTTGATCTTGAACTTCCTACTCTGCACAACTGTGAGTAATAAATGTTTGTTGTTTATAAGCCACCCAGCCTATGGTATTTTGTCATAGCTGCATGAGTAGACTAAGCCTTCAATTTCAAAGTGAACCAATGCACAGTTCAAGATAATTACTTCAGCCAAGCCATCTCATCCATATTCTAGAAGCAGGAAGGTAAATGGATGAGCAAGAAGGGGACAAAGTGTGTGCTCTGGCTGCTTTTAAGGAAGATTCCAGAAAGATGTCCCATGATATTTCCCTGAACATATTATTAGACAGAAGTTACACATCAGCCACACTCAACTACTAGACAGAAGTTACACACCAGCCATGAACTCATCTAGAATTCATGGATCCTTTCATTTGTAAGAAAAGTGGTATGAAAATTGAGAGAATAACTAGCAGTCTCTGTCACCCTCCCTATATGTAATAGGCAATGATTTTGTCAACATCTATACCTTTGTATTTCCTCATAGATAGGACTAAGGTATTTCATGATCACCAAATTACATCAATATTATTGCAAATTCTACCTATGGCAAGCAGAATTATAAGTGATAATATTATTTAGTACTTTAGAGATAATAGAAGAAATTTTAAAGTGTCATGAACTTTGCTTCTTGCATCTCTTCTGTTCCCAGTGTTCAAGCAGGAGACTACTGATAATTGAGGAAAATACTTTTGGGGGTCTTATGTCCACATTTTCCTCAATGACTATGTGTCATAGCAACAGGTCCTCCAAACACATGCACAGCATTCCAGGTGGCCCTGCTGCAGAGCTCTCCACTCCCCTTCACCCCAATGGAGTTGTTCCTGGCCAAGTTGTGAGAATTAAGTTAAGGAACTACAAACCTCCTACTCAGAGACATTTATTGAAAAATTGGTGAGCAATCCTCTCTAAATTCTTATAAGGCTCCTGGAGCAAATTTCTCACAAGGACCCCAGAACAGCTTTTTCAGCCGTATGTTCACAGACTGGTTTGATTACTGCTGTATTTCCTGATGCTTTTAATTTCATCATCATTACTTAATATTCATTAAAATCCGGCCATGCTAACTGAGGACTTTACCAAATGACCCAACAAGAACTTGTGTTAATACCTCTTCCCACCATCCGTCACCCTGATGGGCTCAGGAAACAACACAGACAGGAACAAGAAAACAAAGTCCCTGTTGCAGTTATGGATTGATTCATTTAATTCCTTAGACAATTCTTCCCCAGGGAAATTGGACAATATGTGGTCTTGGACCTTTTGCTTTCTCATGTAAGGGTTTCCATCTGCCTTCAAATTATCAATTAGGGACAATGTGACTAAAATTTAGATTGCAAAATATTTTTTCTTTTTCTTAATGGCTTCTTATAACAACATAGCCTTTCCTCTTCTAACGACAAAAAAAATCATTTTGAGTTTTTGTTTGGTTTGGTTTTGCCCTTCCCATATTATCCTGTAATATTAGATGAAATTATAGAAAATATCAAAGTCTGGCAATACTACTTGAGATGCCTTCATGATTGTATTTTAAGTTCAGTGATCTTAGTGTCTCCTAGATGCTACGTTGCCTAAAAGACAGTCAAATGTGTGTATGGGGGATGGTGGGGGTATGGAGGGAAGGGACTTTAATTACAACATTGAAAAAAAATGTTAAGACATGTAATTTCCAGATGGGGTGCTGAATCATTCATATTATAACACCATGATGATACCTTTCATCATTTAGTCCTCCTTATGGACCATATCAATCTATTTCGACTCACTAACATATTAATCCTATTTGGCTGTTCATTTAAATGACATTGATACAAGTGCCCAGTCATGGGTAAGATTTCTCTCTTGTAAGTGAAGTTCCACTAGGTTATAAATAGCTAATGACTCTCCAAACTCCTCTGGTTTACAGGAGAAATAATTTAGTGAAGGCTCAGATTACTTTGTTTAGCTTTGTTAATGTAAATGAGTAATGTGTATTGATTTTTCACAGCTTAAAAATCTTTTTATTCATCTTGTGCAAGAAAGTCTGTTAAGGAATTATTAATGACAGGATAATTGCTTTAAGATCTATGACCTAATTAAAACAGTAAATTTTTTATTACATCTTTATTTTAATTAGATGTACAGAAAGACAATAATTTTTACAAGAAACCCCATGTAAAATAAAATTACCTCATTTAGAAATGCTTCAAAGAACCTGCAGTGGTGCTACTCAGAGACTATGAAAAACCAAAACCAGAGTGATTCTACTTCCAGTCAAAATTGAGATGCCATTTAACTGAAATTAACAATGTTAAGTAGACAATTTTACAATTTTGGTTAAGTACAATTCACCTGTATCAGTATATTTCTGCCTCTACTGTTAAAAAAATCATTTCTTAAAAGTAGGGATTTTCTTAAAGTTTAACAGGCTCAATGAAAGATGAGGAAAATCAGCCTATTGTCATGAAAATTATATCAACCTGAGATAATTTGTTTTTGCAGTTGTACTTTGCTCTGTTTCTTCAGTTTGCAAGATGATGCATTTTAGTGATTTGTCCTGAGTTGTATGTATTGAAAAACCAAACCAAAATCAATAATGACCTTTCATTTATCGTGTCTTTCTTTTCTACCTGTTTTCTGTCTTTAATTTATATGCATGATTAACTGAAGCCATGAATGCTTCCTTGTGGAGTATGATCACTGACTTGAAGGACAGTGGGTGAGATAAATTTTGAGTGTGGACCTTGTGCTAAGCACTGTGTTAGGACTTTTCACACTTGTTATTTAATCCTCACAACCACCAAAGTTTGGTGCGAAAGTCATTGTGGTCTTTGCCCTTAAAGGCAATGGCACCTTTAATTAAGGTAATGGCAAAATTAATGACTTTTGCACCAAACTAATATGAGTCCCATTCAATGGAGAAAGGAACTGCCACCACTTTGATCATCTAAACCAGGAGTCAGAACTATGGAACTACAGCCTGTGGGCTATATCCAGCTTACCACCAAATTTTATAAAGTTTTATTGGAACATAGACACACCCATTTGTTAGGTGGTGTCTATGCCTGCCTTCATGTTACAATGACAGAATTGAGTAGTAGAGTGAGAGACATTCTGACCTACAAAAACCTAAAATATTTACTGTCTAGCCCTTTAGAGAAAAAGGTTGCAGATCCCTGGTATAAAGTAGAAACCTGGAACTGCTCACACGATCAAACCTCCTCCCATTCATCTCCAATCCCATTGTGCAACACATTTTGCTTAAAATTATCCATCTGCCTTTTCTAGCATGCTCTTCAGACTTCATTTATTTCTTTTTTCCTTCCTTTATTTTGACACTCTTCATATAAAGGCCTTTTTCCTTTGAGCAAAATCTCATCTCTTTTCTTAATAGGCTGAAATAACTTCTCTCTAGCTGATTTCTGTCTTAGCTGTCGTTATTTATTTAACTCTAATCATGTTATTTCACTCAATACAGCATGTTGGACCTCAGCTAGTAAGAGGATGATTATAGCAAAGTATTGCTTCATGTTGCTGCTCTTGTTACCTGAGTTTTTTCCCTTTAATTTTCCCAGACCATAGATTGTCTGACTGCTGTGGAAAGAGTCACAGACATTTACAATTTAGAAAGTCCACAATTATCACATAATGAAAACCAGATCAAAGCAGCACTGTGCCCAGTTACATACTTCCTTACATGTAGAGAAAAGGGACAGCCATGGGGTAGAAAGGGGTGTTCCTGCCCTGAATATATTAGCCAGTGGATAGCCTAACAGACACTGTACACAAACACTGCTTGTTATGCAGCAAAAGTTGGCTAACTCCAAATTTACCTTCGGCAAGTTCAGTTGTGTGGACTAATTTATTAGTTCTCCAAAAGAAGAGACCCAACCAGACTCCCATGAATAGACCCTAAGGGGTTTGTCTATGAGAAGAAGAAGGCCAGAGAAAGTCTAATTAATCAAAAAGTGGTTAAAGGTTGTGAAAATTGGAAATAATCTAAGATGGTCAAGAACAGAACATTAAAAATAGAATATCCACAATGTAGAATACTATGCAGTATCACTGATACTGCAGAAGAAATTTCATGATACAGGGATATAGCAGGGTCTTAAATGCATATGTCTAATTTTGTTAATAATTTAAATTTTGTTTAATATATACATATGTATAGGGAAAAAGCAATACATACCACAATATTACACACTGTGGTTATCTTTGGGTAATGGAGTTATTACTGACTTTGTTGTTTTCTTTTTTGTATTTTTTCAATATGCATTACTTTTATAATCATAATATGTTTCTTTTTATGATATAAAAAAGATACAACTAGGAATGCCATGGATAATCAGAAGGAAAAAGTGAGATGTTCCTACCCTTAAGTGAATTTGAAGAGTTTTGGTAAATATGTGGTGTTTCCACAATAGGGGCTGAAATCTATCTTAGAAGCAGATTGCCTTCACAGGTCTGTTAAGAGAAAGGATTTTCATTGTTTCCTTCAGAATGTCAAGAAAGCTAGAATAAGCATATACTGTCATTAGTCCCTGGAGTACTTACTTTGAAGGTCTTTGGGGTTCCCAAAACTGTCTACCGACTATGGTCTTTCTTCTTTGCAAGATTTATCTAAGGTTCTTCCCTCAGTCTTCCTGCTCACCCTTTTCTTCTTGGACCAGCTAAGAAAGTTACTTCTTCCCTGTATTGCCAGCAATCCCTTCAATTTCTCACCAATTAGTACTCCCTTCCTGGACCAATAACATTTCTATAACTCTTATTGGATTGGACTACACTTGTCTGTCTCTCTCTCTTTCTCTCCCCTACAACACAGAAATCAAGACCAGGTTTAAGTCATATTTCTGATGCTTTGAGTATTTGAATTGCCCATAGTAGCACAATAGCTCTGCTCAGCAAAATTTGATTTCCATTGGCTTTCCAGCTCAGTTCTTAGATATGTCCCACCCTCTTCCTCCCCAGTCAAAGTTCTTGGTAATAACCCAGATGCATGGCTAAGAATGGAAGGTATGGTGGGAAAAGAGCTCCACTAGAGCACATTTTTCTAAACTGTCACATTTTAACAATTTATAAAGTAATATATTGACACAACATTAGGGAAGACTGCAATGAAAAGTTGCTAGAGAAAACAACAGTGATATGTAATTGAAACATTAGTATTTGTCCAAGAGACTCATAAGGAAGGTAATCAAATGATAGTGCCATTTTACATGTGTCCTCCTCTACAAAGTGTACCACCACCGACATGCCCTCACCCCATGCCGACCCTCCTCGTGGAGGTTCTTCCCTCAACCCTTGCATGAGTGGGCCCTCTTAAAAGTTACCCACCCTGACCTTATTACCTACATTCCTCTCTGCTCATCTGACAGGCCTGTATAATTTCCAATTTCAGGATTTTGTTGGATGTGCTTTGAGGCCTAGGAAAAAATGTAGTCTCTCTCTAGGAAATAAATTTTAATGCATAGCTATGAAACCAAAATTATCTATTATATTTCCCAACTCTTCTATATCCTTAGTTTTAGGTCTGCTTTATCTGCTAAAGATTGAGCAAGGTGTGTTAAAAAGCCCCAGTAAGTAATTTTTATGGTAAATGAAGTATTTAAGCTAGACAAGGCCTTTAAATTCAAGACGGAATTGGAGAAAAAGGAATGAGATGGGGCCCTTTGGACACCTCATCAATTCTACAACACAAGAGACTGGCTCCCTTTTCTGCTTATACATGATCTCCTCACAGATGTTGAGGTATACGGTAAAACAGAGAAAGAAGAGAGATAAGGATGGGAAGGGGAGGAGTCCCTAATGAAGAAACTCAATGTTAACCTGTTTGTGGAACACCTGTTATTCTTAGGCTTTTCAAAGTAAGGTTACTGTCTTATTCCTAATCAAATCAGCCACATTGATGCTGTATTAAATTGTTATGATTTTCTGCTCTCCGATGAGGTAGTATTGTCCACTGGATTTGTTTTCTGTCTTTGACCTCACACTAACCACAAAACACCCCGGTCTTATATCCCAAATCAAAATGAAATCAGAAGATAAGCCCAACAAAAAATCAGACAGCCATCTCTAGAGGCCCTACATACTCTGTCTCTTTTTCCATAAGTTCATTCTGTTTAATTTGCATGAGTATTTTAGGAGAACAGGCAGGGGTGTTACCTTCACAGACAGTAGCAAATTACATTTCCACAATGGGTCCATGTATTTGACCATCAGGGAAAGAGGGGAGGAAGATTTATAAATTTGTGGTCTCTTGGAAACAAATATCCTTTGTGAGGCATACGTATTTTTAGTTATCCATTCCTTTGAAGTCTCAACTCAATTTTTGCAGAAAGTTAAACTAGGATAATAATAATGACAATAATTAATACTTGTAAAGTGTTTGCTACATTCTAGGCACTTTCTGAGGCATCTTACATATATTGATATATTTACATCTCAATTTTTTTTAACTATTTGACTAATGAGAGAACTGAGGCACAGAAAGACTTGTCTAAAGTTAAACAACTTGTATGTGACAGAGCTAGAATTTGAGTTCAGGTGGTTTTCTGTTGACCATTAGGCTATTCCATTTCTTAAATATGAGGCGAAAGAAGAATTTTCAATGGCTGTCAAGTGTGTTCAGTTCTGTATCATCTGCAGGCAAAATTCAATTCAAGAGACAGTTTTGAGATTCAGTCATGTGTGGGACACTAGGCTGAATGCTGTGGCATTATTTTTTCTAAAAGAGAAAAAACATTTCTTGTTTTAGATTGCTTAGTGTTTAGTAAAGAGATTAAGATAAACAAAACGTACAAAGCAAGAAGAAATTGCATGTTAGAAGATTCAGCAAAACGCTGTGATGGTTCAAAGTTAGACAAGATGCAGTGGTCTTTCATAAAATTTAGTGTGATTGTGTTTTATCTTTTCTTGTAAGTTACAGATTCTATCTATTGTGTTTTCCAGTGTTCAGTATAAACAAACAAGGACTTTATTGTAATTTATACCACAGAGGTAAGCCTAAGCCATTGGCAGTGTGTAACCCTTAATCCCAAGGTTTGTGTTGACTAAACATGCTTTAGTACTTGCGTGAAGCCGTAAAACAAGGCTAACGTAGGAGACAGTGATAGGTCATAAATTGCACCTTACTTATTTTTTTAAGGTAAATGATCTGTCTAGCCCTTTTTCTTAAAATTATTATTTCTTTATTTTTTCTGTCTTGCTGTGAGTCTTAGATTTCCCCAAATATAAGATTATAGAGTACTTTCTGGTGTTTGAGACATGAGCTTAGTTTGTTTCCTAGGCAGTGCCTTAAATATTTCTGACAGTTTCCAAACCTCAACACAATGCAAAGTGTTAGGCAATAACACATGTCAAGCGCGCACACAATGGCTGTCTTAGAGGAGGGCACAATTATTATTGGTCATTATTGCAAAGTTTTGGGGGCTGGAGGTGTGTGTGTATGTGTGTGATCCCTATCAAGCTCCAAATCCCAGAAGCCATTTCTATCACACCCTCCTGACTTGGAGGAGCTCTAAATCACATGGCAAGGGCAGAGAAAGGGTGTCTGGCAAAGAAAAAAGCATAATACAAAGTTCAGAAACTTTAAGTCATTTGGGGCAAGTTCAAATTATTAAGTTTGGTTGAAATATGGAACAAATTGGTGGACTAATTGTGGACATGGACTAGTGAAATAAAAGTTGATATTTGGCTGTATTTTGTGACTTTTAACATTCATGTGTCACTTTCATCTGAAAGAAAAAAATATTATCTGAGAACAATGTGACAAATGTGGCTTTTTAATATAGTAAGCTTGCCTAGAAGTTAAAGAGTATTAGAAAATGAAATTGTGTCTTAATCTTTAATCTACTTTTCCTGTTGTATTTTGTTCCAAGCTCATTTTTACCTGATAACTTAGCTTGCCCCACACTAATTAGTGTTTAAATCAATTTAAATACAAATGTAGGTAAAACATAATTGTGTCTAGAGGGGATTAGATATATAACATATTTCACAGTTAAATTTAAATCATTTTAAATTATCTGCTAGTTTGGATTATTGACCATATACTTTCAGATATTGCAAAAATAATAATCAAGATTAGACTTACTGAAATTCTGAGTTTGTCTTCAAGATGTTCATCTCCCAAGGTATACAAGCAGCATGAATAATTCCAATGCATGTGTCAGTCATACAGTATTCCAGGATGGAGGCATTCAATAGGAGCTAAGTTGGGATTCTGTTTTCCCTGCCTCAGGGTGAATACTTTCTTCATAATGTAGAAATATATAACTAAATATGAATAGCAACTTACATGAATGAAATATATTTTTCTTTGTAAAATAAGGTGATGGTGATTAAAAGCAGGACTTAAAATTCCTTGTGGTTTCCTTTTGAAGTCCTAGTCTATTTAAAAACAATAGCAACAATAATAAATACCTGTACCTACAGCACAATACGCTCTTATATCTGTTAAAATATTAACATGTTTAGGTATTTAAATACTTTATTAAAATACAGTTACCAGTCTTATTTCTTTCGAGTACAACACTTAATGAATCTAAATAATCAAACCTTTGAGAGAACAACACATACTCGTCCATGAGTAAATTTATAATTCATAAGGTGTAAGCAGACTGAGTCTGTTGTTATGCAGACATAGCAGAATCTGTAGCTATGAATTGTTGATGGCCATTGAAAATGCACATATATAAGGAACCATCTTCTTTTGATTATAAAATATTTTCTATATCAGAAGAAAAGCATATCTGAATTCATTACCATAGTCACATGTGTAACATACATCTCCAGTCTTCTTTGCTGAGTTTAATGATATCAGAGGAAGGTGGCACAGGGGCCATGGACTTCAGCAGTGAGAGCCAGCACCACATCCCAAAGATCTGGCAGGGCCAGGCATACCTCACCATATGCCAGAATGGGATGGTGAGGGACCCTTGGAGCAAGGGCCATCTACTTGGAGGCCAGTAAGGATCAAGAATAGCACAGAAACCAGAAGGATTTGGACATCCTTCCTCTGATATTGGGACAGTACCTTGCCCCATCTTCAGGAACCTAGAGAGGAGAATCCAGAATCAATGAGGTTAAAATACCAGAAACATAGTTACCTTGGTGGGATCGTATTGACATGAATGATGAGACTTTAAACTAGAAGTTATGAGAAATACTATTTTTTGAAACATCAAGGTGTTTTACATCCTCATTCTACCTTCCATTGTGTTTGCACTTTAACCTTGTTTCAAGTACTTCATAAAGTTAAGGGTACTACAGGAGCAGGGGGGAGGGGTATCAAACCCAGACTGGGGGAAAGGGAGGGAGTAAGGAGGTCAGGGAAGATTTATCCAAAGAGGAGTTACTTGAGAATTATCTCGGGGAAACTGGTGGTGGCAGTGAGCCCCAGAACACAATCATCCTTGATTTTAAATCAGTGCTTGTTACATAGTGCCATCTACTTGACAGCCATCTGTAATCAACCTACTCACTATCTGGCACCTTCTGGATAAAATGTAGGCAGTTGCTCTTTCAAAAAACAAAATCTGACCAATTGTACGTTTTATTTCATTACCTGATAGCAAAGCAGATTCACACAAATCACAGAATGATTCAGAACTCCAGACAGGAGGAAACCGTACCTCACCATATGAAGCCTTGTAACACTCCATTCAATGTGAAACACCTTTTGGTGATATGTTATAAAAGTCAACGTGGAACTGGGGAAGTGCAAACAACTATTTAATCCACAAAGACTCATCCAACTCATAGAAAAAGAGTGTAATAGAACAACTGCACATGAGTAGCGCCAATCCTCTGACAGTCCTAGGAAGCTGCTTAGCTCAGCAGACTCAGCCCACAAAGCTGAAAGCTTGGTTCCCACATTAGCCAGGGCCTCTGCAGGCCTCTGTTCTTGGCTCAGGGTCAGATGATTACACAGTGCTTCTCATAAGTGAGCCAAAGGATCAAGAAACCAGAAAGGCAGGAATGCTTAAAAGCACAACTGTCAAACCCAAGAGACACTCTCCAGATGTGTCTTGGCCCTTGGTTTGGGACCTCCTTGTTGAAGAGAACTTGCAAATCCCAGCAGAGGGGCTATGAGGGCCCAAGGTAAAGGGCACAGTTGTGAAAGGGTTTATTGTGGCCCTGGTATCCCCACTGTTATTGCATGTCGATTAGAATGATCTGTTGTTTCAAGAGTGGCCAAAAGATTTTCGTGTGTATTCTTGTCATTGATGGGTCCTCTTGATCCAAATTTACAGATTGTTTTGGTTGTTGAGACAATTTCTCCTGGCTTTGGGTCTTTGCCACAATTTGGGTTCTGGAACAAGACAGCATAGAGCTCACAGACATTGTCTCCTGTTCTGAAAACTGCCCATTCCACCCCTCCCCCAACCTCTCACACACACAACGTCCAGTTAGCAGCCAACCCCACTTTCATCACCACCTCATTCATCAAAATTAAATTCTGTTATCACTTTAACATTTTTAAAGTCTTTATGTGCCGGCCAGGTGCGTTGGCTCACTCCTATAATCCCAGCACTTTGGGAGGCTGAGGCAGGTGGATCACGAGGTCAGGAGATTGAGACCATCCTGGCTAACACAGTGAAACCCCATCTCTACTAAAAATACAAAAAAATTAGCCAGACATGGTGGCGGGTGCCTGTAGTCCCAGCTACTCAGGAGGCTGAGGCAGGAGAATGGTGTGAACCTGGGAAGTGGAGTTTGCAGTGAGCAGAGAATGCGCCACTGCACTCCAGCCTGGGTGACAGAGCGAGACTCCATCTCCAAAAAAAATTTAGCCAGGCATGGTGGCAGGTGCTTGTAGTCCCAGCTACTCCGGAGGCTGAGACGGGAGAAAGGTGTGAACCCGGGAGGCGGAGCTTGCAGTGATCTGAGATTGCGCCACTGCATTCCAGCCTGGGCGACAGAGTGAAACTCCATCTCAAAAAAAAAAAAAGTCTTCATGTGCCAACTAGTTTTGGTGTGTTTGTGAATTTATCTTGTCTTTCTTCATTTATTGCCTCAGCATATGTCTGTTGAGGTGACTGTACAGGGCACTTGGGAAACAAAGCACACAGTCCCTGCTCCCACCAATTCACAATCTAACAGAGAGGATTGGAAATATCAGCAAGTCACTGCAAACATGTCTACAGAGGATTCAACATAGAATGTCACATTTAATAAAACTACTGAAAAAAATGAAAAGTTATATAAAAGAATTATTTGGGTGGAGAAATGTATCAAGTATCTGGAGAAAGAGCACGGCACAGAAATTCATAGGGTCTTCTAGGATCCTAGAAGGATCCTAGGATAGATCTTCCCTAGGCCTGAAGAGAGCAAAAGTGGGAAGATGTTAGCAGAATGCAGAAAGAGAATTGTATAGAGAAAGTTGTCTTGAGGAGCAATGAGCTTGGGTCAAGGGACATAGCCAGCTTTGGAGACAAATCTGGTGATCTCAAAGTGGGGGAAGTCAAAGATTCAATACCCAGATCTCCTGCTGGGGCTTCTCTTGGCCAAATCCAACCAGCAGGCAGAGCGCAGAGAAGCCCTGCTGATATGGTCCATGTAGGTCAGCCCTAGGACAGAGAGCAGAGCGAAGAAAGGGCAAGAATGAACTTGGAGAGTCCATAAAACAATAATGAATTTTCGAGTCTGGTTAGGACAAAGGTAAGGTATGAAAGTAGGGTTGTGGCTATATCCTCATCTCATTTCAGGTTTCAAGAATGAACCCTGTTTTAAGCCTATATTTCAGAAATTTCCCTTAATCATAAAATAAGCCATGTCCTCTTGTGGTGACACAAATGGTACCCATAGTAGCTTGCTCTGGGTATCATTTATAAATTTCTTTAAGTGACAAGGAAGAGTGGTTTAAACAGGAAAGATATTGATTTTTCTGTCCTATAACATGAAGGCCAGTGGTGGGTCATTTGGGGCTGCTGTTATAGGTCCATGACATCATTAGTGTCCCAGTATTTTTCCATTTTTCTGCCCTTTATATTTTAGGATATGGCATCCATTCACAAGGCCATGATTATAAAATGAATCCTGGAGCTCCAGCTATCACATCTAATTTCCAGGTGAGAAATAGAAAGGCTAGGGGAAAGGGTACAATTCAAAAGCATATTTTCCAGAAACCCTCTGCAACAACTGCTCACATCTCAGTGGCCAAAACTTATGTGGACAACCCCATTTCCATTCCCAGTAAAATCTGTTAGCAAAGTTTTAAGGCCAGAATGGATACAGGATGGGCCAGCAGGCTCCATCATCCTCCAGAAGAGGCACTCAGTACATTTTGAAATCTCTTAGGGGTAGGAGAAGGTGTGTGGGAATGGAAGTGAAGGCGAGCGAAGGAGACTAAGGCCTCTAAGAATGACTCTTTCCATAGAGACCCAGATGGCAGCCTCAGGCTGGCAAACTTAAAAATGTGACAAACTTTGAGAAGTGGCTGCTGAAAAGTTTCATCCCATGTTTCTCCTCAAATAATTGGAGCTTCAAAAATGTTGAAGCATGTTTTATGTGCATACACATAAAGTACATGTATTTTTGTATTCATATAGGTTTCTTTTTATTTTTTTGAGACAAAGTTTTACTCTTTCGCCCAGGCTGGAAGGCTGGAGTACAGTGGTGTGATCACAGCCCACTGCAGCCTCAGCCCCAAACTCCCAGGCTTAGGTGATCCTCCCACCTCAGCCTCCCAAGTAACTGGAACTACAGGAGCATGCCACCACACCTGGCTAATATTTTTATTTTTTTAGAGATGGGGTTTCACCATATTACCCATACTGGTCTTGAATTCCTGAGTTCAAGTGATCCACTTGTCTCGGCCTCCCAAAGTGCTGGAATTATGTGTGTAAGCCACCGTGCCTGGCCTATCTAATAAAGATTTCTAATATCTACTTCTTCACATAAACATTCCAGCCTGTGCACTCCTCTCATAGAAAATGCTTGACGTGATCTTTTACAAATAATGACCCAAGAACAAATTTGTTGGTCAAATTGAGATATTTATTAATACACGTGGGGAAATTTTTATTTTTAAAAAATGGTTTATTATTGAAAGCACTTATTTTAGCGTTTGAAGATGGTATCACATCCACCCCTGCCGAAAAGCATTCTTGATTTCTTATTGAAACAAATATTGGCAATAGAGAAATCTTGCATATGAAAATGCACAACTCTGTACATATAATCCAATCTCATTTCACAAACAAAACATAAACCTCTATTCAAAGGATGCAGTTAATTTTAATGAAACTTGTACAAAATTAAAATGTAATAAAATTAATCAAATGTTGACATAGCAAGGGGGCATCAATCAGCGTTCCAGCAGGAAAAGGCACACTCAAAGCAGGCTATTTCAAGGAGGGTCGGAGGGTCAGTTTTTCTTTTCTTCTTGTTTTTTTTGTTTTTTTTTTTTTTGCTTTTTGTTTTGTTTTGTTTTGTTTTGTTTTAGACAGAGTCTCACTCTGTTGCCCAGGCTGGAGTGCAGTGGTGCGATCTCAGCTCTCTGCAACTTCCACCTCTTGGGTGCTAGCCTCAGCCTCCTGAGTAGCTGGAATTACAGGCATGCACCACCACATCCAGCTAATGTTTGTATTTTTAATGGAGATGGGGTTTCACCATGTTGCCCAGGCTGGTTTCGAACTCCTGGCCTCAAGTGATCCACCCATCTTGGCCTCCCAAGGAGGGTCACCCAGCCAGGAGGGTCTGTTTTCAATGGAACTACTTATAAAGATGAAGGTAGGGAGTGAGAGGTAGTGCAAGGACTATCTGGGCCAAGGAATGAAGGGAGATCTATGAACTCCCCTAGGCCTGAAGAGAACAAAAGTGGGAAGATGTTAGCAGAATGCAGAGAGAGACTTGTATAGAGAAAGTTGTCTTGAGTAGCAATAAGCTTGGGTCAAGGGACACAGCCAGCTTTGGAGACAAATCTGGTGATCTCAAAGTGGGGGAAGTCAAAGATTCAATACTCAGATCTCCTCCTAGGGCTTCTCTTGGCCAAATCCAACCAGCAGACAGAGTGCAGAGAAGCCCTGCTGATATGGTCCATGTAGGTCAACCCTAGGACAGAGAGCAGAGTGAAGAAAGGGCAAGAATGAACTTGGAGGGTCCATAAAAGACGTCTCACACAACAAGCTAGGGAAAGGTCTGTCATGTGAGATTCTCTACGTCTTCAGAGATGAAAGGCTCTTCATTTGAGGAAATATGAAATGTCATGCTTTCCCTGTCAACTTAATAGATTTCCTGATATCACAAAAGATATTTCAAAGCTACCCTGCTACCTTTCCAGAAGCCATCTACGAAAGCTAATTAATAGTGCACCCTTGTTAACACATGCAGATTTGGCATTATTAGTCTAATTAAAAGGATTTTAAGAGTCTCACCTTCCCCCCACCTACTGATTCCTACATATCCCAGTCAAAGTAAATTAAACCCATTAATCAAAGTGGTAAAAATGATATAAGGTACAGGATACAGGCAGAACTGAGAGGAGACTAACAGCCCTCATTACGTTTAATTTTGTTCCCCAGCAAAGGATAATAAATTCAAACTGTAACATCACAATAAAACATTTAATTATTCTAGAGCAGGGCAAGACATATTATATTAGCTCCCTGTTATGTGTCTTCATTTAGGTGGTAATAGATGCAGTTTAGTAGCCCAGCCAGTCCTAAGCTAAAGAGTTTAAGTGAGATCTCAACCACTCTGTCTCCATGGAACATGTCCTTACCATGTAGAGCTTGCAGTGGGATGTGGGCAGGTGGCAACTTAAGGTTTGGTGTTCATTCAGTCATTCTCTATTCGGCAGAGCTCAAGTGAATGCCAGGTGTGTGTTAGATAGGCTTCTGGGCACTGGAGCTTTAAGAGTGAATAAGCAGAGTGTCGCCCTTTCAGGAGAACTGAAACAAAATCCATGCCTTTTAGCCTCAAAGCTCTATGCTCTGTCCCCAGCTTACTTCTCAGACTTGATCTCATGCCACCTTCCTCCTTGCCCACTGCCCTCCTGCCACCAGGTCCTTTGCTGATTTTCAAACGAGCCAACCTCATTCTTAACTCACATGCTGCATTTTTGCTCTTCCATCCACCTGGAACTCTTGTTTCCCTGTTTTCTTCTCATTAAGTTCTTTAATTAAAAAAGACCTGTCTATTAGAGAAATGCAAATCAAAACCACAATGAGATACCATCTCACACCAGTTAGAATGGCGATCATCAAAAAGTCAGGAAACAACAGATGCTGGAGAGGATGTGGAGAAATAGGAACACTTTTACACTGTTGGTAGGAGTGTAAATTAGTTCAATCATTGTGGAAGACAGTGTGGCAACTCCTCAGGGATCTAGAACTAGAAATACGATTTGACCCAGCAATCCCATTACTGGGTATATACCCAAAGGATTATGAATCATTCTGTAAAGACACATTCACACGTATGTTTATTGCAGCACTGTTCACAAGAGCAAAGACTTGGAACCAACCCAAATGCCTATCAATGATAGACTAGATAAAGAAAATATGGCACATATACACCACAGACTACTATGCAGCCATAAAAACGGATGAGTTCATGTCCTTTGCAGGGACGTGGATGAAACTGGAAACCATCATTCTCAGCAAAGTAACACAAGAACAAAATCAAACACCACATGTTCTCATAAGTGGGAGTTGAACAATGAGAACACATGGACACAGGGAGGGTAACATCATACACCAGGGACTTCACGAGGTGGGGGCCTGGGAGAGGGATAGCATTAGGAGAAATACCTAATGTAAATGATGAGTTGATGGGTGCAGCAAACCAACATAGCACATGTATACCTATATAACAAACCTGCATGTTCTGCATATGTACCCCAGAACTTAAAGTATAATAATAAAAAATAAATAAATAAATAAATAAAATAGATACTGAAGCAAAAAAAAAAAAAAGAGGGAGAGAGAGAGAGACCTGTCCTGACCACCTTATCTAAAGAAGCTCTCCAAACCCCCGTTATTCTGTTTTGTTTAACATTCTTCATAGCACTTATCACAATTCAATCTTATCTTTCCTGTGTATTTACTTCTTGTTTATCTCCTCACTCATCCTCAGTAGAATATATGCCTCTCAGGAGCAAGGACATTGTCCCTCCTCTTCACTGTATTCCCAGAGTATATGCAGCCTAGCACATAAGAGGCTCCCAACAAATGTTTGTGACTCTGGCTAATCAGCTGATCGTATCTTTCCAAGATAGCAACATCATCTCCTATCCCATGTGTTTTCTAAAAGCCTAGCCACATCCCCATAAAGAGGTGCAGACTACTTCCCTACTTCTCCAACCTGGGTGGGTAGTCTTACAACTAGCTTATAATCAGTCATGTGTAGTAGAAGTGATACAGGCTAAGTATCCCTATTCTGAAATTCTTGGGACAGAAGTGTTTTGGATTTTTAGGTTTTTTTTTTTTTGGAGTGTGGAATATTTTCATATACATAATGAGATATCTTGGAGATGGGACACAAGCCTAAACATAAAATTCATTTCTGGTTTATATACAGTTTATACACATAGCCTGAAGGTATTTCATATCATATTTTAAATATTTTTTTGCATGAAATTAAGTTTGTATACACTGAGCCATCAGAAAGTAAGTATGTCACTATCAGCCACCTATGTGGACAGTCTGGTTGCTTGCATGGGAGAATCTGGACGTGTGCAACAAACGTACATCATAGCTGGGGAGGGCTCCAAGGGTCTTTGTTCCCTTGGAAGCACAGAATAAACTACTTGTTATGCTCCTGCATTGTGACTGCAACCTGTCACATGGGGTCAAGTGTGAAATTTTCCACTTGTGGCTTCATGTCAGCCGTCAAAAAATTTCAGACTTGGGAGCATGTTGGATTTCAGATTTTCAGATTAGGGATGCTCAACCTGTATTGCCTAACTTCAGAAGCTAGGTCATAAAAGGTGGTACATCTTACCTTTGGAGTCCAGATTAACCCATGTGCAGAGGCCCAGGAACTACACGAAGACAGTGAGCTGCCCATCCAGCCCCCAGCTGCTTCAGCCCCACACTCTCCCAGCCACCATCTGACTTGAAACCACAGAGGGAACCTGAGCTGAGCCACCTAGCTGAGTCCTTCCAAGATTCCTGACCCACAGAAACTGGAAGAGATAATGACATAATTATTGTTGTTTCAATCCACCAAGTTTTGAAGTCATGTGTTACCCAGCAATAGATGACTAGGACAGTGGCTGACTGGCTGAATTAGCAAATGAATGAATGAGCTAACAAGCATGTAAAGCACAACTTATTACTTCCAATCTGATTCAGAATGAAGTGAAGAACATGTAATCAAGACAGAAAACTATCTTTTAGAGATCTGTATGTCTAAATAGAAATCAAATATTTTAGCAAAATTCTAATATTAAGTGCCCCAATACAATACAGATTCATTTGTACTGTGGATTAAATCATATCCCCTCCAGAATAGTATAAGACATGTTTTACCACTGCATAGAAACTGTTGCCTATCACAAGTTACCACTTTTTCAAGGTAATTATGGCCAATTAATTATGGCATTTTTTTCTTGCTCACTGTAGCCTCACCAACCCTTTCAGACAGCCAAGAACAATTGATTAGAGTTGTCACTATATATGTTTGCCATGCTGGCCCTAAGTAGACCCCAAAACTTCCCAAAAAGACACAGATTATCTCCATTCCTCGCATCCCACTATCTCTTTCTCTGGGATTTGGGCAGTGAGGCTAGAACTAGGGGCAGCATGACAAATTTGAAAGTTGACAATATTTGGCTTGTCTGTCAACTCTTCTGAAATTCTATTTCCATCTATTTCCATCCCTAATGAGGGAGGCAGCATTTGTTTATTGACTATTGGAATTACTCACTGGTTGATAAGCAGGCCCGGAGATCTCTATCAATAAGAATTTGCTCAAAACAATAGGAATGTTAGGATGGTACTAGCATTTTCAAATTCTTTGTCCATTGGTTTGTTTTGGACAACACTGGATTGTTAGTTCTGCAAGGATTTCTTTCACTCATAATTACTTTGTATTGCTCATTTTCATCTACATACATATGTGCTATTGCTATCTATAAAAATGAGCACAGTATCATTATTCACTTTCAACTAAACTGAGAAAGTAACAATTCTTTTAGCCCAAAGCACTTATCTATGATCTCAAATACTATCTTTGTCAAGTAGTCTTTCCTAGTTCCCTATAGTATACTGCTCATTATCACTTTTTCAGAACTCCAATATTGGTTGGTATTTCCTAGAGACATTCACGATTCCATGTGACAGAATTATTTTTGCAATTGCTTTACATCCTCCAATTATATTGCAGAATCATCCCCTGACTCATCTTTTGCATTCTCTGCAGAGAATGACTCTTCTTATAAGTAAATTCAGGACCTCCTGAATAAATGACTCTTCTTATAGGCAAATTCTGGAGATCCAAAATATCAGTGTTGCATTTCCACTCAGATTCTTCCAATTCATACCCACATATCTCTTTGATGGAAGTCCATTTGTAACCTGAACAAGAAAATGTATTGGATAGTCATTCTAATTAGTGAGCTATGGTTCTTAACTGGAGGTAGTATTAAGTCTGCCACCCCCAACAGGCAGCCTTCGGTACACATGGAAAGCATATTTTTGTCACAAAATTTGAAGGAGTTGCAAATGATATTTAGTGCCCAGAGTCCAAGAATGTTAAACATGCTGAAATGTGAGGGACAGGCCAAATAAGAAGTTGTGCTGCTAAAGAGAACATCATTGGACTGTACCTGGCTATGTTAATACTAGCCCTTTTTATGTTCACTTATTCTGTGCCAGACACTAACTAAAAGGTTTACTTACCAGTAATTCTCCACATTTAGTGTGCATTAAAATCACCTGGAGGATAGACTAAACTACAAATTGCTGAGCCCCACTCCTAGAGTTTCTAATTTGGTAGTTGTGCAATAGGGTCAAAAAACTGCATTTTAAAAACAACTTCCCAAGTGATGCTGATACTGCTGGTCCAGAGACCACCCTTTGAGAACCAGCGACCTACACTAATTTAACTTCATGATTATCATCTGAGTTATTTTCTGCATTATCCCTATTTCTCATATAAGGAATTCAAATTAGAGAGGTTAAGTTCAGCACTTATCCAGAGATACACATTGGGATTTCAATCCAGGTGTCATGAGTATTGTCTAATAGAGTGAGTACAGAATAGAGAGAGTACAGAAATTCATTTGTTTGAGCAGCATGCAGACAGGTTAAAGTGAGGCTCCTTGGGTTCACTCTTTCTTTGCTATGTGATCTTGAACAAATTATTTAAAATTTCTGAGCCTCAGTTTCCTTGACTTAAAACAATGATGATAATGGTCCTTTCTCATAGATGTGTTATGAAGATGAAATGAGATAATGCGTGAAATGCTGTTAGAATGTTTCAGGTATAGAATAATAGAGTGAATCAGAGTTCTCAAGTTTATATTCCAGTGGAAGAGCCAGTTATTAAACCCATAGAAACAAACAATTCCAAACACTAGAAGTGCTATTAAAAAGTAGGATAGAGAATGACTTGGAGATGGGGAGGAGAGATAGTGAGGTCTGAGAAGACTCTTTCAAAGAGATGACATTTGAGCTGAGAAAAGAATGATGAGAAGGAGGTAGCCTACATAAAACTGGATAATCAATGTTTCAGGCAGAGACAAGAGCAGATACAAAGACATGGTGGCAAGAATATGCTTTTCTTGTTCTAGAAGCTGAAAGGAGGAGATGTTGGCATGTAGTGAGTAGAGGAGTGGAAGTAGTAGAGTGGAAGGAGATGGCAATCAGAGAGGTTGGTAGCAGCTGATGACAGCTGAGCTAGTAAGGCATGATGAGGAGAATGCATTGTATTCCAGAGGCAGCTGAAAGCCGCTGAGAGGTTTTCAAGCAAGGGAGTGACTTAACTGGATTTGTATTTTTAACAGAGAACTTTAGGTGCTATGTTAAGAATAAATTATGTCCAGTAAGAATGGAAACATGCAGACCTGTTATGAAGCCACATTGTAGAGACCAGGTGACCTGGACTAGGGAGGTGGCCAGAAAGATGAAGAGATAAAGATGGATTCAGTATCTAGGACTTGCTGATAGATAGCATGTATGGGGAGTAGGGCATTGGGTTTAGCAACAGGATGGATGGCAGTCCAGTCTGCTACAATAGGGACAGCTAAGGTAAAAACATGTTTACAGTTTAAAATACAAAGTTCCGTTTGGGATATGTGAGATAGATTACAAAGTTCACCAGGAAATTTTGGGGAGGTACGGATTTGTTCATTACCTCAATTATGCTGTTGGTTTCATGGATGCATACAGAGACTACAATCCATCCGCTTGAAAATTTAAATATGTGCAGTGAGTCAATTATATCTCAATAAGCCTGTGTTTTAAAAAGCTGTAAGGAACAATGACAAGAGAGTAAGATGTTTATTCACCAAATAGAGATGCCAATAAGCTATTGGATACGAGTTCAGAACTGAACAAAGAATATCTCAGGAGATTTTTCCTGACAAATTCAGAAACTTGGAGATGAACTTTTCAACCAGTTAGTGTCATGGCTCAGCTTAACTGAAGGAGCACAGAATTAAAAACTAGAAGATTTGGGTTCTGGTTCCTAACAGATCATAGATAGCTAGAAACCTTAAATATGCCACTAAATCCCTGTTTAATCATGTTTTGCATCAGTAAAGTAAGGAAAAGCATATTTGACTGGAGGGAGGATAAACTTGGTACTGTTGTAGAAATGTTTGTAAAAGTTAAAATTGCTCCATAAATCTCAGTTGCCTGAGTATTATTCAATAGGAGAATACTTCAAAGATGTGGTGGCTTGAAGAAAGCCTTTGGTCAAAACAGACTATGAACAAGAAACGCAACCAATACTAACAATTTTCCAACAACAGAGAACATTATTTTGTATTTATTTTATAGCCAGAACTCAATGCTTTTCTCCCCTGCTAGTCTTAAGAAAAACAGAACTTAAAGGTGTTTTGTGGACTGAAATGTATCCAAAGTTATTGTCTATAAAGCATACATAATCTTATACCTTTTAAAACATCACTAAATAATTATTATGAGAACACTGGGATGGGAATGGGTAATCAATATTCTAAATGTTCCACGAGTGTAATTTCTCTCTTTACACAGCCTCTCTGCAAGATATACTGTCTTGTTGAAGTGTGTTTAAAAATAAATAAGATAATACCGACCTTGGGAGTTACACATAAGCAGCCAGCCATTTAAAGACTCATTAATCAATGATTTAAATCTCAGGGTCTCCAGCCATCCAAATTAATGCCTGAGATCTTGACTTGAGTCATGATGTAAGCTAAAAAGTCAGCTGTTTCAGCCCTCCCATGATAGGGATGTGTGTGCTCTTTACTTTTCAACATATACATGTAAGCTTAACAAATTCCCTAAAACATAAACTAATTACTTCCTAATAAAATTTATATTTTACAGAAAGAATCCACTGTGAAGAGAAAGGGTTGAGTTTATTTCACTACTTATTAAATAGTACTATGTGTTTTTTTAAAAAAAATAGAGACCACATGATATTTACAGTCAACTTGTACACATGCCCCCACCTCCAAATTATCCTACCACCTCATGTAACTAAAGAGTGATCTGTTCCAACGCTGCAGAGGAAAACTCACTTTGTTGATTTATTTAATGAAATGCGTCAGTAGACAAAGATGTTACCAAAAATGGGTGATTTAAAGAAATTTCAAGAGTAATTTTGTGGGCTTTTTTGTTTGTTATGTGTATGTATGCTTTTAGGGTACAAGTTGTTTTGATTACGTGGATGACGGCATAGTGGTGAAGTCTGACATTTTAGTGTACCTGTCACCTGAATAGTGTACATTTTATCTAATATATAGTTTTTTATCCCTCACCCCCCATCTCACCATCCCCACTTCTGAGTTTTCAATGTCCATTATACTACTCTGTATGCCTTTGCATACCCACAGCTTAGCTGTCAAGGGTGATTTAGAATGTACACAATTTTCATCTTCTTGCAATGGTGAGTGACCAGCTCTACCTAAGAGGTGATGCTGCTGTTAATGGCTCATCTGCTTGGTTCAAGCCTACACATATAAAACTTAGAATAGGGTAAGTGCTCAACAAATGAGAACTGTGACATCAGTAGTAGCAGCCATTATAGTCACGGGATCAGTAGAGTAATCATAGTAGTAGATGACACAGCTAAAGAAAGATCTCTTTGAACAAATATTAGCGGGTCTCTGAAGCCAAGCAGAGCTTATTGTCACGGTGGTTTAAAGTTTCTAGGCACCCTAATTAAGAAATTTCCCTGAATAATGGAGTACTTTTGGAATTTGTTGTCCATTCCTTTAAGAGGCCATTTTTAAGGGGTTGATAAATGGTCATTTATCTAGAGCTCACTCTATGTTCTGGATATAATCTTATTATATTGACACCCTACTTTGTGGTTTTTCAAGTGGACCCATTCATTTATCCTGCTGATTGTTTAATTATTTATTTTTCCAGCACAGTTTAAGCTAAAGAAATAATGGAAATTCTAGATTATAGGAAATTTGCAGTTTCTGTCAAGAATTGGGCTGAAACACAGCAAAATACCTACTCTGCATGATTTAATATTAATATCTAGAAAAATCTAGATTAGCTTTTAGTATTAAAGGTAAAAATGTCTTCCTTTATTCTCTATCTATTAATGTATTTTTATTATTAAAGTATTATTAAGAAACATTATTAAGGTATCTTTCAGGATATTTATAAATATAAGGATTAACATGTCATTTTGATTTTTTGAAATCTAAGTTTGCCTGAATTTTATTAGCCAAAACCATTTCTTTCATGAAATTATGCAAAGGAGGATTGGTAAATTTGAACAGGTACATTCACGGTACCAAGTACTATGTTGTACCCTTCATATTATACTTTATGAGTTACAACATGGCTTCATATCTAACATCTCAATCTAATGATATTGCAATAAATGATATCTAAAACTAATAGAAATTGAAAAGTAAAATGGTAGAGTGAAGAGAACACATTACTAAGAAAAAAATCAATGTAATATATTATTTACTGTTGTAGAATAAGTTATTTATCTAAAACAGTAGAATATGTTCCACATCTGGGCCACAGAACAATTTGAAAATCAAGTTTTCTCATCTGTTTTTCTTTCCGATCACCTTGATTTTTCCCTGTCTTTTCTTGGTACATACACAGGGACTTTCATTCTTCTCCAGAATTGGCCCAGACTAATGTCGCTACTTGCTCCTGAGGCTTTCTGTGACTCTGTCATTTGTCCCACAATTTAATATAGAAGAGAGGGTAGAATAACAGCGTTCAAGAGACCTTCTGTACTGAAGGCCATGCAAGGGCAGAACTTAGGTTTAGACCCTCTGATGTACATCATTACCCTGAAGGAATAATCATCAAATATCGACCATGGGGTTCAAACGATGGTCTCTGAGATTATTTGTCCTAACATTTCAGTTAGCAGTTTACTTACACAAAAGACCCAAAATAATAAATCCATTGACATTGATTGTTTTTGGTGGGGGTAAAGTATGTTTATTATATATATGATACATGATATGAAAATATAGAATATACATGTATATTTTAAAGAGTAACAATAAAAGAAACACTTGCATATCCACCACCTAGCTTACGAAATAGAATGTTGTTTGCACTCTATGTTTGTCAGACCCTTCTATCCAATGTATCTGCTCTCCTAACCTTTGTGGTATGCATTACCTTGCTTTTCTTTGTAGGTTACTATATAAGCATTCACCACTGAACACTGGAGTTTAGCTTTACCATTTTTTTAAAGCTTATATAAATGGAATTATAAGTATATACTCGTTTGCATCTGAATTTGTTTACTAAATATCATGTTCCTTATTCATCTATGTTGTGCCCAGTTGTATTTAATTCATTTTTATTGCATAGTATTGATTCCTATGAATATATCATAATGTATTAATTTGTTCTATTAAAATATATTTGGATTTTTTTCCAATTATTTTTATTTTTACAGCAATATTTCTTTGACTATTCTCATATGTGTCTTCTGTTGCCTGTGTGAAAGAGTTTTTCTAGGATATATACACAGAAATACAGTTCTAAATGCTATGGTCTGGGTGTTTGTGTCCCCACTAAGTTCATATGTTAAAATCCTGTCTGTCAAGATGATGGTATTAGAAAATGGGGTCTTTGGAGAAGTCATTAGGTTATGAAGGCAGGACCTGCATGAATGAGATTTGTGCCCTTACAAAATAAGCCCAAGAAAGTTTTAACCCATTTTGCCATGTAAGGACACAGCTAGTAGTCACCATCTATGAACCAGAAAATGGGCCTTCACCAGATACCAAATCTGCCTTGATCTTGGACTTCCCAATTTCCAGAATTGTGAGAAATAAATGTCTGTTTTTAGTTTTTTTAAGTTTCAATAGCTTTTGAGGTACAAGTGGGTTTTGGTTACATAAATAAACTCTATAGTGGTAAATTCTAGGTTTTAGTGCACTCATCACCAAAGCAGTGCACACTGTACCCAATATGTAGTCTTTTATCCCTCACCCCCATCCTACTTTCCTCCACCAAGTCCAATGGACTTAAATTACAATCTACAACATATGGACTTAACAGATATTTACAGAATATTCTACCCAACAACCGCAGAATATAAAATCTTCTCATCAGCACATGGAACATTCTCCAGGATTGACCATATAATAGGCCACAACACAAGTCTCAATAATTTAAGAAAATCAAAATCATATCAAGTACCTTCTCAGGCCACAGTGGAATAAAACTGGAAATCAACTCCAAAAGGAACCTTCAAAACTATACAAATATGTGGAAATTAAATATCTGCTCCTGAATGATTTTTGAGTTGACAATAAAATCAAGATGGACATTTAAAAATTCTTTGAAATGAATGATAATAGTGACCCAAATTATAACATCTGGTATATTGGCAAAAGCAGTGCTAAGAGGAACGTTCATAGCATTAAATGCCTACATCTGGAAGTCTGAAAGAGCACAAATTGACAACCTGTTGTCACACCTCAAAGAACTAGAGAAATAGAAACAAACTAAGCCCAAATTCAGAAGAAAAGAAATAACAAAATCAGGGTAGAACTAAATGAAATTGAAACCAAAAAATACAAAAGATAAATTTTTTAAAAAGCTAGTTATTTGAAAAGATAAACAAAATTGATATACCATTAGTGAGATTAACCAAGAAAAGAAGAGAGAAAATCCAAATAAGCTCAATTAGAAATGAAACTGGAGACACTACAGTCAATACCACAGAAATACAAAAGATCACTTGAGACTACTATAAACACCTCTATGCACACAAACTAAAAAATCTATAGGACATGGATAAATTCCTGGAAACATACAACCCTCCTAGATTAAATCAGGAAGGAATAGAAACCCTGAACAGACCAATAACCAGCAGAAAGATTGAATCAATAATTTTAAAACTGCCAACAACAACAACCCAGGACTAGATGGGTTTACATCTGAATTGTACCACACACTCAAAGAAGAAGTGGTGCCAATTCTACTGAAAGTATTGCAAAAGATTGAGAAAGAGGGAATCTTCCCTAAATCATTCTAGGAAGCCAGTATCACTCTAATACCAAAACCAGGAAAGGACATAACAAAATAAGAAAACTACAAACCAATAACCATGATAAACATAAACGTGAAAATCTTCAACAAAATGCTAGACAACTGAATCCAACAGCACATTGAAAAAATAATACACCATGATCAAGTGGGTTTCATACCAGGGATGCAGGAATGGTTTAACACTCACAAGTAAATAAATGTGATACACCACAAGAACATAGTTTTTTAATTAAATTGTAATTTATTTTAAATTCCAGGGTACATGTGCAGGATGTGCAGATTTGTTACATAGTTAAACATGTGTCATGGTTGTTTGCTGCACCAATCAACCTATCACCTAAGTATTAAGCTCAGAATGCATTAGCTATTTGTCCTGATTCTCTCCCTCCCACCACTCCCATGACAGACCCCAGTGTGTGTTGTTCCCCTCCCTGTGTCCATATGTTCTCATTGTTCAGCTCCCACTTATGGGTGAGAACACGCAGTGTTTGATTGTCTATTCCTGCATTAGTTTGTTGAGGATAGTGGCTTCCAGCTCCATCCATGCAAAGGCTATCCCTACAAAGGACATGATCTCTTTCCGTTTTATGGTTGCATAGTATTTCATGGTATATATGTACCACATTTTCCTTACCCAGTCTATCATTGATAGGTATTTAGATTGATTCCATGTCTTTGCTATTGTGAATCGGCTGCAATGAACATACATGTGCATATATCTTTATAATAGAATGACTTATATTTTGGGGGTTATATACCCAGCAATGGGATTGCTGGGTCAAATGATATTTCTGGTTCTAGGTCTTTGAGGATTTGCCACACTGTCTTCCACAATGGTTGAACTAATTTACATTCCCACCAACAGTGTAAAAGTGTTCCTATTTCTCCACATTCTTATCAGCATCTGTTGTTTCTTGACTTTTTAATAATCGCCATTCTGACAAGCATGAGATTGTATCTCATTGTGGTTTTGATTTGCATTTCTGTAATGATCAGTGATGTTGAGCTTGTCTTTATGTGTTTGTTGGCTGCATGAATGTCTTCTTTTGAGAAGTGTCTGTTCATGTCCTTTGCCTGGTTTTTAATGGGGTTGTTGTTTCTTGTAAATTTATTTAAGTTCCTTGTACACCTTGGATATTAGTCCTTTGTCAGACAGATAGGTTGCAAAAATTTTCTCCCATTCTGTAGATTATCTGTTCACTTCTATGATAGTTTCTTCTGCTGTGCCGAAGTTCTTTAGTTTATATCCTATTTATCAATTTTTGCTTTTGTTTCAATTGCTTTTGATGACATAAGCAGATTAAAAACAAAAACTTTTTGATCATTTCAATAGATACAGAAAAAAGCATTTGATAAAATCCAGCATACTGTTATGATAAAAAAAAACCCTTAATAAACTAGGCATAGAAGGGACTTACCACAAAATAATCAAAGCCATTTATGACAGACCCACAGCCAATATCATACCGAATGGGGAAAAGTTGAAAGCATTCCCCCTGAGAACTGGAACAGGATAAGGATGCCCCCTTTCACCACTTCTATTCAGCACAGTACTGGAAATCCTAGCCAGAGCAATCAGGCAAGAGAAATAACTAAAAGGCGTCCAAACTGGAAAAGAGAAAGTCAAACTAGCGCTGTTCACTGATGATATGATTGTCTACCTAAAAAACCCTAGAGACTCATCCAAATGACTCCCAGGTCTGATAAATGAATTTAGTAAAGTCTCAGGTTACAAAATCAATGTACACAAATTAGTAGCACTGCTATACACCAACAATGACCAAGCTGAGAAATTAAGAACTCAATACCTTTTACAACAGCCACATAGTAAAAAATAAAATATTTAGGAATATACTTTACCAAGGAGGTAAAAGATCTTTACAAAGAGAACTAAAAAACACTACTGAAAAAAAAAATCATAGATGACACAAACAAATGGAAAAATATCCTATGCTCATAGATGGATAGAAAGACTCAATATGGTGAAAATGACCATACTGTCAAAAGCAATCTACAGATGCAATTTCTGTTGTTTATAAGCTACCCAGTCTGTGTTATCTTGTTAACAGCACTCAATAAAATTGGACTATGCATATCCTAACTTGTTAATAGTAAACTGTTTTCTAGTTTAGACTGTTAAAGGATATTTTCCTAAATATAAAATCGTGACTCTCACACAAATATAAAGCCAAAACATTGAAGATTTTATTTAACTCATTAATCAATGAAGGAAACTGTAACTGTTGCAGCCAGTTCAAAGGAGAATCTAAAGAACAGACAAATATGTAGGCTTTAATGAATTTACAGATAGATTCAAAACTGGAAAAAATGCATTGGGCAATAATCAATTTCATTCCCCTGGAAACAATTTGCATGTCTATGGGCAAAAATCATTTGCCTTACTATCAGTTTTCTAAAATTCATAGAACTGTAAAATAGCTGAAAAACAATGAAAGGCAATAATAACCGGGAAGGATGCACTAGACAGGGCACATAGTAACCTTTTCAAAGTCATTCACACTTTTTCCCCAGAGCACCATTTTATCCTCCCACAGCAGTAACTGGAAATTCTCATTGCTTTACATTCTTGCCACATTTGGCACTGTCAGACCTTTTAATTTTTGTCAGTCTGGTGGGCGTGTAATAATGCTTCACTATGATTCTAATTTGCATTGTCCTGATTATTAATAAAGCTAAGCACCTTTTCATATGTTTCTTGGCCATTTGGATAGCTTCTTTTTTGTTTGTTTTTTAAATTTTTTATTTTTTGTTTTGTAGGTACACAGTAGGTGTATATATCGTACGAGAGATGTTTTGACACAGGCGTGTAATGTTAAATAATCATATCATGGAGAATGGGTGAATAGCCTCTCTTTCGAAGCACTTTTCCAAGCTTTGGGCAATTTTCCTATTGGTTAAATTAACTTTTTTGAAGCTCAAAGGGAATTAAGAGGTTGTCTAGTGTACAAGGTCCACAGTTTCCTTCATTTTTGTACTAGTTTTACAGAATTGACTTTATCTATAATATGTATATCTGCTGAATTGTTACTTTCTTTAATATTTTTCTTCATATTGACTGATTTTATTTTCTACATATATTGATTTTAAAATTAAAATTTATTTGAATACCATAAATGGAAAACCAATATCAATTTGCCATAAACATAATATAGCAGTTTAAACAAATACAATAAAAGCAAAATTACATTATTAAATTTTACTAGGTAGATTGGCTCTGAAATGGGGGACCTGAGCTTCATTCTCTCTCCTTTTTATCATTCTCTTCCCAACCCCCATCCCAATAAGAAGGGAAATAAGCAAGTATTAGAGCAGTCTGAAAGAAATACTAAAACCAAACAGACTATTTCCCTGCCTTAATATAAAGACTTGAAAGAAACTGGCATGGGAATAACAATCTCAGTGTGTGACTCTTGGTGTCATTTAACATCAGATCCGGAAGCAGGATTCACTAAACTTGTGTTGTAGTCCTCCAGAGGCATGTTTTCACATACTTTGAGAAACACTGATTTCATCCAACTCCCCTGCTGTAGAAGTGAAGACACTGAGGCAGTCCAGGTAAGGTAAGTGTGATAAGCAAACCAATGTTCCCCAAAGATGTCACCTTCTAATCCCTAGAACCTGTAAATAGGTTACCTTATATGGTAAAATAGGCTCTACGGATGTGATTAAGGTTAGACTTTGAGATGAGGAGATTAGTCTGAATTCTCTGGTTAGGTCCAATCTAATCACTTGAGCCCTTAAAAGAAGAAATATTTCTTGGGCTAGAGTCAGATGCAGCAGCAGAAGAGGCAGGAGAGATCTGAAGCCTGAGAGGAAATGTCCCATTGTTTCTAGATTTGAGGTGAAGGAAACCAAGAGTTAGGGAGTGTAGGTGGCCTCTAGAAGCTGAGAATAACCCCTGGCTGGCAGCCAGCAAGGAAATGAGAACTTCAGTTTTCCCACTGCTTAAACCAAATTCTGCCATCAACTTGCAAAAAATGAATGAGGTTGGAAGCAGATTCTCCCCCAAGGATTCCAGAGAAGAGCCCAGGCTGAACTTCACCTGGATTTTAGCCTCCTGGAAGCCAGAGGAGCACAACCAGTCAAACCAACTGGGCTTATGACCTGCAAAACTGTGAGCTAAATATTTATGTTAAGCTTGTGGTCATTTGTTATGGCAGCAATAGAAGATGAATACAAGTATTCAGCCTTCAAAAAAGAAAGAAATCCTGTCATTTAAGACAACATGGGTGAACCTGGAAGACATGATACTAAGTAAAATGAGCCAGACACAAGAGGACAAATGCTATGTGATCCCAGTGACATGAGGATTATAAAATAGTCAAACTTGTTGAAGCAGAGAGTAGAAAAATGATTGCCAGGGGATAAGGGTGGGAGAAATAGTGAGATGATAGTCAAAGGGTACAAAGTTATATTTTTTATTTTTTATTTGTGTCATGCTTTAAGTTCTGAGGTACATGTGCAGAATGTGCAGGTTTGTTACATAGGTATACACGTGCCATGGTAGTTTGCTGCACCCATCAACCCATCATCTACATTAGGTATTTCTCCTAATGCTATCCCTTCCCTAGTCCCCCACCCCCCAACATGCCCCAGTGTGTGATGTTCCCCTCCCTGTGTCCATGCATTCTCATTAATCAACTCCCACTTATGAGTGAGAACATGCGGTGTTTGGTTTTCTGTTCTTGTGTTAGTTTGCTGAGAATAATGGTTTCCCATGTCATCCATGTCCCTGCAAAGAACATGAACTCATCCTTTTTTATGGCTGCATAGTATTCCATGGTGTATATGTGCCACATTTTCTTTATCCAGTCTATCATTGATGGGCATTTGGTTTGGTTCCAAGTCTTTGCTGTTGTAAACAGTGCCACAATAAACATACGTGTGCATGTCTCTTTACAGTAGAATGATTTGTAATTCTTTGGGTATATACCCAGTAATGGGATTGTTGGGTCAGGTCAAATGGTATTTCTAGTTCTAGATCCTTGAGGAATTGCCACACTGTCATCCACAATGGTTGAACTAATTCACACTCCCACCAACAGTGTAAAAGCATTCCTATTTCTCCACATCCACTCCAGCATCTGTTGTTTACTGACTTTTTAATGATCGCTGTTCTAACTGGTGTGAGATGGTATCTCACTGTGGTTTTGATTTGCATTTCTCTAATGACCAGTGATGAGCTTTTTTTCATATGTTTGTCAGCTGCATAAATGTCTTCCTTTGAGAAGTGCCTATCCATATCCTTCACCCACTTTTTGATGGGGTTGTTTGTTTTTTCTTATAAATTTAAGTTCTTTGTAGATTGTGGATATTAGCCCTTTGTCAGATGAATAGATTGCAAAAATTTTCTCCCATTCTGTAGGTTGCCTGTTTACTCTGATGATAGTTTCTTCTGCTGTGCAGAAGCTCTTTAGTTTAATAAGATCCCATTTGTCAATTTTGGATTTTGTTGCCATTGCTTTGGTGTTTTAGTCATGAAGTCCTTGCCCATGCCAATGTCCTGAATGAAAGGTATTGCCTAGGTTTTCTTCTAGGGTTTTTATGGTTTTAGGTCTTACGTTTAAGTCTTTGATCCATCTTGAGCTAATTTTTGAATAAGGTATAAGGAAGGGTTCCAGTTTCAGCTTTCTGCATATGGCTAGCCAGTTTTCACAACACCATTTATTAAATAGGGAATCCTTTCCCCATTGCTTGTTTTTGTCAGGTTTGTCAAAAATCAGATGGTTGTACATGTGTGGCGTTATTTCTGAGGCCTCTGTTCTGTTCCATTGGTCTATATATCTGTTTTGGTAACAGTACCATGCTGTTTTGGTTACTGTAGCCTTGTAATATAGTTTGAAGTCAGGTAGTGTGATGCCTCCAGCTTTGTTCTTTTTGCTTAGGATTGTCTTGGCTATGGGGGCTCCTTTTTGAGGAAGTTTAAAGTAGTTTTTTTTCCAATTCTATGATGATAGTCAATGGTAGCTTGATGGGGATAGCATTGAATATATAAATTACTTTCAGTAGTATGGCCATTTTCACGATATTGATTCTTCCTATCCATGAGTATGGAATGGTTTTCCATTTGTTTAAGTCCTCTCTTATTTCCTTGAGCAGTGGTTTGTAGTTCTCCTTGAAGAGGTCCTTCACTTCCCTTGTAAGTTGTATTTCTAGATATTTTATTTCCTTTGTAGCAATTGTGAAGGGCAGTTCACTCATGATTTGACTTTCTGTTTGTCTGTTATTGGTGTATAGGAATACTTGTTATTTTTGCACATTGATTTTATATCCTGAGACTTTACTGAAGTTGCTTATCAACTTAAGGAGATTTTGGGCTGAGACGATGGGGTTTTCTTAATATACAATCATGTCATCTGCAAACAGACATTTCAGTTCCTCTTTTCCTAATTGAATACCCTTTATTTCTTTTTCTTGCCTGATTGCCCTGGCTGGAATGTCAAATACTATGTTGAATAGGAACGGTGAGAGAGGGCATCCTTGTCTTGAGCCAGTTTTCAAAGGGAATGTTTCCAGTTTTTGCCCATTCGGTATGATATTGGCTGTGGGTTTGTCATAAATAGTTCTTATTATTATGAGATATGTTCCATCAATACCTAGATTTCTGAGAGCTTTTAGCATGAAGTGCTGTTGAATTTTGCCAAAGGCCTTTTCTGCATCTATTGAGATAATCATGTGGTTTTTGTCATTGGTTCTGTTTATGTGATAGATTACACTTATTAATTTGCATATGTTGAACCAGCCTTGCATCCCAGGGATGCAGCCGACTTGATCTCGGTGGATAAGCCTTTTGATGTGCTGCTGGATTTGGTTTGCCAGTATTTTATTGAGGATTTTCCCATCAATGTTCATCAGGGATATTGGTCTGAAATTTTCTTTTTTTGTTGTGTCTCTGCCAGGTTTTGGTATCAGGATGATGCTGGCTTCATAAAATGAGTTAGGGAGGAGTCCCTCTTTTTCTATTGTTTGGAATAGTTTCAGAAGGAATGGTAGCAGCTCCTCTTTGTACCTCTGGTAGAATTCGGCTGTGAATCCTTCTGGTCCTGGGCTTTTTTTGGTTGGTAGGCTATTAATTGTTGCTTCAATTTCAGAACTTGTTATTCGTTTATTCAGGGATTCAACTTCTTCCTGGTTTAGTCTTGGGGGGGTGTATGTGTCCAGGAATTTATCCATTCCTTCTAGATTTTCTAGTTTATTTGCAAAGAGGTGTTTTTAGTATTCTCTGATGGTAGTTTGTATTTCTGCAAGATTGCTGGTGATATCCCCTTTATCATTTTTTATTGAATCTATTTGATTCTTCTCTCTTCTCTGGCTAGTGGTGTATCTATTTTGTTAATCTTTTCAAAAAACCAGCTCCTGGATTCATTGATTTTTTGAAGGGTTTTTCATGTCTCTATCTCCTTCAGTTCTGCTCTGATCTTAGTTATTTCTTGTCTTCTGCTAGGTTTTGAATTTGTTTGCTCTTGCTTCTCTAGTTGTTTTCATTGTGATGTTAGGGTGTCCATTTTAGATCTTTTCTGCTTTCTCCTGGAGGCATTTAGTGCTATAAATTTCCCTCTACACACTGCTTTAAATGTGTCCCAGAGATTATGGTACATTGTGTCTTTGTTCTCACTGGTTTCGAAGAACATATTTATATCTGCCTTAATTTCGTTCTTTACCCAGTAGTCATTCAGGAGCATATCATTCAGTTTCCATGTACTTGTATGGTTTCGAATGTGTTTCTTAATCCTGAGTTCGAATTTGATTGCACTGTGGTCTGAGAGACTGTTTGTTATGATTTCCATTCTTTTGCATTTGCTGAGGAGTGTTTTACTTTCAATTATGTAGTTGATTTTAGAATAAGTGTGATGTGGTGCTGAGAAGAAAGTATATTCTGGTGATTTGGGGTGGAGAGTTCTGTAGATGTCTATCAGGTCCCCTTGGTCCAGAGCTGAGTTCAAGTCCTGGATATCCTTGTTAATTTTCTTTCTCATTGATCTGTCTAATACAGTGGGGTGTTAAAGTCTCCCAATATTATTGTGTGGTAGTCTAAGTCTCTTTGTAGGTCTCTAAAAACTTGCTTTATGAATGTGGGTGCTCCTGTATTAGGTGCATGTATATTGAGGATAGTTATCTCTTCTTGTTGCATTGATCCCTTTACCATTTTGTAATGCCCTTCTTTGTCTCTTTTGTTCTTTGTTGGTTTAAAGTCTGTTTTATCAGAGACTAGGATTGCAACCCTGCTCTTTTTTTTTATTTTCTACTTTCCATTTGCTTGTTAAATATTCCTCCATCCCTTTATTTTGAGCCCATTTGTTTCTTTGCACATGAGATGGATCTCCTGAATGCAGCACACCAATGGGTCTTGACTCTTTATCCAATTTGCCAGTCTGTGTCTTTTAATTCAGGCATTTATCACATTTACGTTTAAGGTAATATTGTTATGTGTGAATTCGATTGTGCCATTGTGATGCTAGCTGGTTATTTTGCCCGTTAGTTGATGCAGTTTCTTCATAGCGTCGATGGACTTTACAATTTGGCATGTTTCTGCAGTGGCTGGTACCGGTTTTTCCTTTCCATGTTTAGTGCTTCCTTCAGGACCTCTTGTAGGGTAGGCCTGGTGATGACAAAATGTCTCAGCATTTCCTTGTCTGTAAAGGATTTTATTTCTCCTTTGCATATGAAGCTTAGTTTGACTGGATATGAAATTTTGTGTTGAAAATTCTTTTCTAAGAATGTTGAATACTGGCCGCCACTCTTTTCTGGCTTGTAAGGTTTCTGCCAAGAGATCCACTGTTAGTCTGATGGGCTTCCCTTTGTGGGTAACCTGACCTTTCTCTCTGGCTCCCCTTCACATTTTTTCCTTATTTTAACCTTGGTGAATCTGACAATTATGTGTCTTGGAGTTGCTCTTCTCAAGGAATATCCTTGTGGTGTTCTCTGTATTTCCTGAATTTGAATGTTGGTCTGCCTTGCTAGGTTGGGGAAGTTCTCCTGGATAATACCCTGAAGAGTGTTTTCCAACTTGGTTCCATTCCCCCCGTCACTTTTGGGCACACCAATCAAATGTAGATTTGGTCTTTTCATATAGTCCCATATTTCTTGGAGGCTTTGTTTGTTTGTTTTTACTTCTTTTTCTCTAATCGTGTCTTCCCACTTCATTTCATTGAGTTGGTCTTCAATCTCTGATATCCTTTCTTCTGCTTGATCGATTTGGCTATTGCTACTTGTGTATGCTTCACAAAGTTCTCATGCTGTGTTTTTCACCTCCATCAGGTCATTTATTTTCTTCTCTAAACTGGTTATTCTAGTTAGCAATTCCTCTAACCTTTTTTCAAGGTTCTTAGTTCTTAGATTCCTTGCATTGGGTTAGAACATGCTCCTTTAGCTTGGAGGAGTTTGCTATTACCCACCTTCTGAAGCCTACTTCTGTCAGTTCATCAAACTCATTCTCCATCCAGTTTTGTTCCCTTGCTGACAAGGAGTTGTGATCCTTTGGAGGAGAAGAGGCATTCTGGTCTTTGGAATTTTCAGTCTTTTTGCACTGGTTTCTCCCTATCCTCGTGGATTTATCTACCTTTGGTCTTTGAAGTCGGTGATCATCAGATGGGGTCTCTGAGTGGACGTCCTTTCTGTTGATATTGATACTATTCCTTTCTGTTTATTAGTTTTCCTTCTAACAGTCAGACTCCTCTCTGCAGGTCTGCTGGAGTTTGCTGGAGGTCTGCTCCAGACCCTGTTTGCCTGGGTATCACAGGTGGAGGCTGCAGAACAGCAAAGATTGCTGCCTGTCCTTCCTCTGGAAGCTTCATCCCAGAGGGGCACCCACCAGATGCCAGCCAGAGTTCTCTTGTATGAGATGTCTGTCAGCCCCTACTGGGAGGTGTCTCCCCATCAGTATACATGGGGTCAGGGACCCACTTTAGAAGGCAAGCTGTCCCTTATCATAGCTTGAATGCTGTGCTGGGAGATTCACTGCTCTCATCAGAGCTGCCAGGTAGGGCTGTTTAAGTCTGCTGAAGCTGTACCCACAACTGTTCCTTCCCCTAGATGCTCTGTCCCAGGGAGGTGGAGGTTTTATCTATAAGTCCCTGACTGGGGCTGCTGCCTTTTTTTCAGAGATGCCTTGCCCAGAGAGGAGGGAATTTAGAGACAGTCTGGCCACAGTGGCCTTGTTGAGCATGGTGTGCTCCACCCAGTTCGAACTTCCTGGAGGCTTTGTTTACACTGTGGGGGTAAAACCACCTACTCACGCCTCAGGAGTGGCGGATGCCCCTCTCCCCACCAAGCTTGAGGGTCCCAGGTTGAGCTCAGATTGCTGTGCTGGCATGAGAATTTCAAGCCAGCGGATCTTATCTTGCTGGGCTCTGTGGGGGTGGGACCCCGCCGAGCCAGACCACTTGTCTCCTTGGCTTCAGCCCCCTTTCCAGGTGAGTGAACGGTTCTGTCTCACTGGTGTTCCAGGCACCACTGGGGTATGAAAAAAATTCTTGTGGCTAGCTCCGTGTCTGTCCAAAGGGCCACACATTTTTGTGCTGGAAACCCAATGCCCTGGTGGTATAGGCACCGGAGGAAATCTTCTGGTCTGCGGGTTGTGAAGACCATGGGGAAAGTGCCGTATGTGGGCCAGAGTGCATGGTACAGTCCCTAACGGCTTCCCTTGGCTAGGAGGGGAGTTCCCCGACCCCTTGGGCTTCCTGGGTGAGGCAACACCCCACCCTGTTTTGGCTTGCCATCCTTGGGCTGCACCCACTGTCCAACCAGTCCCAATGAGATGAACTGGGTACCTCAGTTAGAAATGCAGAAATCACCCACCTTCTGCATCCATCTCACTGGGAGCTGCAGACAGGAGCTGTTCCTATTTGGCCAACTTGCCAGCAAATCCCACAAAGTTTTAATTATGTAAGATGACTATGTCCTAGAGACTGACTACACAGCATACTGCCTGTGGTTAACAATACTGTACTGTATATGTATGTAAGAATTTGCTAAGAGGGTAGATCTCATGTTGTGTTCTTATCACCAAAAAAAAATTTTTTTAATAAAGAGGGTAGGGAGAAACTCTTGGAGATGATGGATGTTTATGGCATTGATTATAGTTTGTTTTTGGTTTGTTTGTTTGTTTTTTGAGGCAGAGTTTTGCTCTTGTTGCCCAGGCTGGAGTGCAATGGCATGATCTTGGCTCACCACAACCTCCACCTTCCAGGTTCAAGCAATTCTCCTGCCTCCGCCTCCTGAGTAACTGGGATTACAGGCATGTGTCACCACACCCAGCTAATTTTGTATTTTTAGTAGAAATGGGGTTTCTCCATGTTGGACAGGCTGGTCTCGAACTCCCGACCTCAGGTGATCCACCCTCCTTGGCCTCCCAAAGTGCTGGGATTACAGGAGTGAGCCACTGCACCCAGCTTATAGTTTTATTCTCCAAACTATTACATCGTGTACAATAAATATGAAGGAAGGAAGGAAAGAAGGACGGGAGGGGAGGGGAGGGGAGGGAAGGGAATCTACCATAGTCATATTTTATAATTTGCCTTAACAGTGAAGGGTAACCTTTCCCTCTGGAGGTTGGTAATTGAGTCTGTTGAAATAAATGGACAATAAAAATATTAACAGGAGAAAAGTCAGACACATTGATTACGTGCACATGTGCACAGGAGCCACACAAAATACAAGACTTAAGGAAGGGCCAGATGATTGAAGTTTAAATACCTTTTCATAGGGGAAAGGGATTAGAGGAAAAGTAAATAATTGTTAAGGGAAGTGAATGGGCATAAAGAGCAGATAACAGCCTTGGACAAAGTTCCACTGGGCTCTGGAGGAGATGGCAACAAGCTATGGGAAGATGAGGGGCAGAAGTGTACTATGAATAAAATTTGTCTTATTCTGCAGATAGTTGTTTAGGTGACAGCCCTTGGAAGAATAGTTGAAAGAATAACTGAAAAGTCTGTCTAGGCATAGTGTCCTGGGTATGGAGACTTTTCATTCCCTCTCCTGTGATAAGAGTTAATATTTTATGGTTAATGTAGATTCCAGGGAGGGGTCTAAGGCAATCGCATTTCTTTTGGAAGAACTACTTTCTGTCGGATAAAGGGACTTCAGAGAAAGCCCACCCTTGCAGTTAGGGGGAGAAAGAAGGAAAAGTCAGAGAGAACTTAATTCTGAAGCAATTTGTAAGGTCTTTAATTTTCTTTAATCAAAGCATACCAATACACCCTACTTTGGGGTATCATTTTCTGAGCCCCAAAGTAGTCACACCATTCTCTGAAAACAAAATAAAATTTAAAACCAAAAATAAATCTGACATTGGGACTTGTTCAAATTCATGCAGCTATCTAGAGTCAGAGCCCAAACTAGAACCCAGGGTTTTTGTATTCCATTCCAGGGTTCTTTACACTGTATTACATAATTGTATATTGATACAAAAGATTAGCTTGGTATATAGTAAAATATATAGGGAGGGCTATTCATAAGCTGTACTTCTCATTCAGCCATTCACGTGTATAAGTATACCGATATATATATATATATATATATATCAGGACCACACATTTTCAAGAAAATTAGACATATTGAAAATTTTTTAATTACCCTCACAGAGCAAGAGGATTTGAGCCATGTTTTTCATCCAACAATCTTGCGCTGGACTATTTTGTGCAAAGTGAATAATATCCTGAAAGGCAAAGGGCAGAACATGTGAGTCACACTGCTGAGGAGATAACTCATTCTATAGAAGCTTAAAAAAGAAAAGGAGAAACAAACCTAAGACAACAAAGTTCAGTGGTGTGGTTACTTAATGCAATCAATTTACAGTTCACACCACTTTTCTAAAGAAGGCAGTGGATAAAGGACCAGTTATGCCACACAAGATGTCCTACTGAGGAGGAAATTAAATGTCTCCTGTCCAATACCTACTGGATTGGCTCTGATTTACCTAATAAATACAAACTTTCTCTCCCTGAATAATAGTTTTTCAGGCAGTAAGCTGCTGGCAAGAAAGATGATGGCAGAGAGTTACTTCTCCCCCACAGTCATTATTTTTTTTCCTTATTATGTGCAAACAACTCCATTGATGTCCAGCGCCACCGAAGTTGTGGCAAAAGGAAAGTAATTTGTGTCAAGGCTGATTCTTTGATGAAGATGCACAGGATTGTGTGACTCTCAGTTTTGGGCCAAAGCAAGACAACAAAAGATCCTACTGGTGGTTACCATAACTTGTGTTCATTTTTTGTTGAACCACAGAACTGGGAAATTCAGCAAAAGTGCACGAATTCTGTTCCATTTTAGATTGAAAATTTTAATGGCCTTTTGACAATTATGAAACTCCCACAGATTCCCTTTTTTGGCTATTCCATCATCAAGAGATCACAAAAGTCAGTTTCACAAGCCCAGTGTTGAACATACAACTGGAATCTGAGCATTTTTTTGCCTCCTTAGCAAATAATGTTTCAGATTTTTTATTATTAATATACTTCCTTTGTCAACAGTAAATTATTTTACACTACAAACTTTTGGGGAGGATAACAACAATTAGATCTAAACACTTTTATTATCAACTTTGGCTCTGGTTTCTCTATCAGGATAACGTTTATACAAAATAATTCGGAAAGTCTAAATAAAATGTGTTCTTTGGAGAAATGTTTTTCTCAATGATCACTAAGAATTGGCCAATGAGTAGTGTAGGTATAATTAGAAACATTTGCAGGCAGAGGAAATCTTACATGAGCAACTTCTATAATAAACTCATTTGCTATCCAAGGAGATGTCCTGATCAATGTAAATCAGAGGCTTGCATAATTGTTGCAGGGAGAAAAATTGAACTATCTCTGTTCCCACTGTGAAATTTTCTATCACAGTTCAACAGTGGAATGAGATCACCCTCAGACTCCTCCACATCAATACCAACCAATTACATCAATCAGTGCATTAATTGAGCACCTGCTGGGGTGTGAAAATGGGAGAATGACTGGAGAGAGAGACATAAATCTGAGTCCTGGATAATTCAATTTCTCTTCTGGGTCTTAGTTTCCTCTTAGGTAAAATGGAAGCATCTCTCGAACAAAATAACGTTTAATGAATCCTAAAGTCCCATCAGCTCTTATAATCTGTAATTCCATGGCATGATCATCATATATGTTTAAATCTTTTTATTCCAAAAATTGATATGTACTTATTATTTTTAAATATCTACAAGTTACAGAAAAATACCCAGAAAACATTTAAAACACTCATAATTTACGCATTTACAAATCTATTAAAATTCAAAGCAATGCCTTTCCAGAGTTTTTCCTTATGCTTGTATGTAGATAACTATGTGTCTATATGCATATATATACATACACACATATGTATTTATACACACAATATTTTTAACAGAAGGATTTACTGCACACAAATTTTTAACATCCATTTTTTTCATTTAATAAATCAAAAACATCTCCCCATGTTAGAAAGTGTAGATCTACATTATTTTAAAGTACTGGAGAGAATTCCATTATGTGTATGTACCATCATATATTTCGACAGTTCTCTATTGCTGGACATTTAAGGTGTTTCTATTTTTGCTGTTATAAACAATGACAGAGTGAATATGCATATGCCTATATATTTGCCTATATAAGCAGATATTTCTGTGGGATAAAGACACATAAGTAGGATTAATAGATCAAAGTATATGCACATTTTAAGGTTTTATACAGTACTTCTATTGTTTGGATTGCAAGTACAATGTCAGGAGTATGAAAAAGTTCATTTCTTTCTCCAACGACTTACTGATGTGATTCAGGTACTAAGAGAAATAATTTCAAATTATGTTTGTACTGGAGATTTTTTTCTTTTTTGAGACAGGGTCTTGCTTTGCTCTGTCACCCAGGTTGGAGTGCGGTGGCACAGTCATGGCTCACTGCAGCCTCAACCTCCTGAGCTGAAGCAATCCTCCCACCTCATCCTTCCGAGTGACTACAACTATAGGTGTGTGTCACCACGCCTGGCTAATTTTTGAATTTTTTGTAGAGATAGGGTTTCGCCATGTTGCTCAGACTGGTCTCAAACTCCTGTGCTCAAGCAATCTACCTGCCTCAGCTTCCCAAAGTTCTGGGATTACCAGAGTAAGCAACTGCACCCAACCTGTCCTGGAGATTTTTAAATAAAAGTTTGCTTTGATTTTTGTCCCTGCATTTTGAGATTTTACCAGTGATGCCTATCCATGTAATTTCAGTAAAGTGTCAGATACATTTAAGATACCTAACTTGGCAATATCGCTATTCTCATCCTTATTATAATGACACATAGACCAGCAATATCTCCCAAATCTCCTAAAAACTTTTAGTTGGCGAAAGTAGATCATTTGCTCAAATAATCTACTAAAGACTCAAGTTGGCTGAATTAGCCAAGTCAGTTATGATAAATTAAAAGCAGAGTTTAGTTTTTCTTTAATTTTTCCTTTCTTTTTAAAAAATTTTTGACCTTTCTTTTTAAACAAAATGTTAGTGGTAAGTACTATGAAGTAAACAGAACAGGGTAAGGGAAAGAAGAGTTGTGTGATGTGTGGTGCTTTCATATGTAGCACTTCTTTGGGGAAGGGAAAGGTTAGGGAAGGCTTCTTGGAGGAGGTGCCACTGAAGCAGAGCTGTGACTAAAGTTAAGAAATAAGCCATGTGAATGTCTGAAGGAAGAGTGATCCAGGCCATGAGAAGAGCAAATGCCAAAACCCCAAGTTGGAAACATTTTCTGGCATTTTATGTAACAGTTCTTAAGAAAGCCAGTGTGGAGGATCTGGCAAGATGGCCAAATAGGAACAGCTCCAGTCTGCAGCTCCCAGTGAGACCCACGTAGAAGGTGGGTGATTTCTGCATTTCCAACTGAGGTACCTGGTTCATCTCATTGGAACTGGTTAGACACTGGGTGCAACCCACGGAGGGCGAGCAGAAGCAGGGTGGGGCGTCACCTCACTCAGGAAGTGCAAGGGGCTGGGGAGCTCCCTCCTTCCCAGCTGTGAGGGACCGTGCTATGTGGCCTGCATACCATGCTTTTCCCACGGTTTTTGCAACCCACAGACCAGGAGATTCCCACGTGTGCCTACACCACCAAGACTGTGGGTTTCAAGCACAAAACTGGGCAGCTGTTAGGGCAGACACCTAGCAAGCCACAGGAGTTTTTTTTCCCCTCATACCCCAGTGGCACTTGGAACCCCAGCGAGAGAGAACCGTTCATGGCCCTGGAAAGGGGGCTGAAGCCAGGGAGCAAAGTGGTCTCGCTTAGTGGGTCCCAATTCCATGGAGCCCAGCAATCTAAGAACCACTGGCTTGAAATTCTCACTGCCAGCACAGCAGTCTGAAGTAAACTTGGGATGATAGAGTTTGATGGGGGAAGGGGTGTCAACTATTACTGAGGCTTGAGTAGGTGGTTTTCCCCTCACAGTGTTAAGGAAGCCAATGAGAAGTTCGGACTGTGTGGAACTCACCACAGCACTGCAAAGTGGCTGTGGCCAGACTGCCTCCCTAGATTCCTCCTCACTGGGCAGGGTGTCTCTGAAAGAAAGGCAGCAGTCCCAGTCAGGGGCTTACAGATAAAACTCCCATCTCCCTGGGACAGAGCACATGGGGGACGAGGTGGCTGTGGGAGCAGTTTCAGCAGGCTTAAACGTTCCTGCCTGCTGGCTCTGAAGACAGCAGCAGATCTCCCAGCATAGTGCTTGAGCTCTGCTAAGGGACAGACTGCCTCCTTAAGTGGGTCCCTGACCCCTGTGCCTCCTTACTGAGAGACACCTCCCAGCAGGGGTCGACAGACACCTCATACAAGAGAGCTCTGGCTGGCATCAGGTAGGTGCCCCTCTGGGACGAAGCTTCCAGAGGAAGAAGCAGGCAACAATCTTTGCTGTTCTGCAGACTCCACTGGTGATACCCAGGCGAACAGGGTCTGGAGTGGACCTCCAGCCAACTCCAGCCAACCTGCAGCAGAGGGTCCTGACTGTTAGAAGGAAAACTAACAAACAGAAAGCAATAACATCAACATCAACAAAAAGGATGCCCACCCAAAAACTCTATCCAAAGGTCATTAGCATCAAAGATCAAAAGTGGATAAATCCATGAAGATGAGGAAAAAAACCAGTGCAAAAAGGCTGAAAATTCCAAAACCAGAATGCCTCTTTTCCTCCAAATGATTGCAACACCTCTCCAGCAAGGGCACAAAACTGAATGGAGAATGAGCTTGACTTTGACGAATTGACACAAATAGGCCTCAGAAAGTGGGTAATAACAAACTCTTCTGAGCTAAAAGAGCATGTTCTAACCCAATGCAAGGAAGAAAAGAACCTTGATAAAAGGTTACAGGAACTGCTAACTAGAATAACTGGTTTAGAGAAGAACATAAATGACCTGACATAGCTAAAAAACACAGCATGATAACTTCATGAAGCATATACAAGATCAATGGCTGAATTGATCAAGTGGAAGAAAGGTTATCAGAGATTAAAGATCAACTTAATGAAATAAAACATGAAGACAAGTTTAGAGAAAAAAAGAGTGAAAAGAAACAAACAAAGCCTTCAGGAAATATGGGACTATGTGAAAAAACACATCTACGTTTGATTGGTGTACCTGAAAGTGACAGGGAGAATGGAACCAAGGTGGAAAACACTCCTCAGGATATTATCCAGGAGAACTTCCCCAACCTAGCAAGGCAGGCCTACATTCAAATTCAGGAAATACAGAGAACACCACAAAGATACTCCTCGAGAAGAGCAACCCCAAGACACATAACTGTCAGATTCACCAAGGTTGAAATGAAGGAAAAAATGTGAAGGGGAGTGAGAGAGAAAGGTCAGGTTACCTACAAAGGGAAGCCCATCAGACTAACAGCAAATCTGTCTGCAGAAACCCCATAAACAAGAAGAGAGCGAGGACCAATATTCAACGTTTATAAAGAAAAGAATTTTCAACCCAGAATCTCATATCCAGCCAAACTAAGCTTCATAAGCCAAGGAGAAAAATAATCCTTTACAGACAAGCAAATGCTGAGGGATTTTGTCACCAACCAGCCTGCCTTATGAGAGGTCCTGAAGGAAGCACTAAATATGGAAAGGAAAAGCCCGTACCAGCCACTGCAAAAACATACCAAAATAAAAAGACCAATGACACTATGAATAACCTGCATCAACTAATATGCAAAATAACAAGCTAGCATCGTGATGACAGGATCAAATTCACATATAACAATATTAGCCTTAAATGTAAATGGGCTAAATGCCCCAATTAAAAGACACAGACTGGCAAATTGGATAAAGAGTCAAGACCCATTGGTGTGCTGTATTCAGGAGACCCATCTCATGTGCAAAGACACGCATAGGCTCAAAATAAATGAATGGAGGAATATTTAACAAGCAAATGGAAAGAAAAAAAAAAGCAGGGGTTGCAATCCTAGTCTCTGATAAAACAGACATCAAGCCAGCAAAGATGAAAAGAGACAAGGGCATTACATAACATAAAGGGATCAATGCAACAAGAAGAGCTAACTATCCTAAATATATATGCACCCAATACAGGAGCACCCAGATTCATAAAGCAAGTTCTTAGAGATCTACAAAGAGACTTAGACTCCCACAAAATAATAATGGGAGACTTTAACACCCCACTGTCAATATTAGACCAATGAGACAGAAAATTAACAAGGATATTCAGGACTTGAACTCAGCTCTGGACCAGGCATACCTAATAGACATCTACAGAACTCTCCACCCCAAATCAACAGAATATATATACATTCTTCTCAGCATCACATAGCACTTATTCTAAAATCAACCACATAATTGGAAGTAAAACACTCCTCAGCAAATGCAAAAGAACAGAAATCATAACAGTCTCCCAGACCATAGTGCAATCAAATTCGAACTCAGGATTGGAATACTATGCAGTCATAAAAAATGATGAGTTCATGTCCTTTGTAGGGATATGGATGAAGCTGGAAACCATCATTCTCAGCAAACTATCACAAGGACCAAATACCAAACACCGCATGTTCTCGCTCATTGATGGGAATTGAACAATGAGAACACTTGGACACAGGAAGGGGAACAGCACACACTGGGGCCTGTTGTGGGGTGGGGGGAGCGGGGAGGGATAGCATTAGGAGATATACCTAATGTAAATGACAAGTTAATGGGTGCAGCACACCAACATGGCACATGTATACATATGTAACAAACCTGCACGTTGTGCACATGTACCCTAGAACTTAAAGTATAATAAAAATATATATATTAAAAAATAAACTAATAATAAAAAGAAACATAGGGAAAAAAAGAAACACACTCAAAACTTTACAACTACAAGAAAACTGAACCACCTGCCCCTGAATGACTACTGGGTGAATATGAAATTAAGGCAGAAACAAATAATTTCTTTGAAACCAATGAGAACAAAGACACAACATACCAGAATCTCTGGGACACAGATATACCAGTGTTTAGAGGGAAATTTATAGCACTAAATCCCCACATCAGAAAGTTAGAAAGATCTAAAATGGACACCCTAACATCACAATGAAAAGAACTAGAGAAGCAAGAGCAAACAAATTCAAAAGCTAGCAGAAGACAAGAAATAACTAAGATCAGAGCAGAACTGAAAGAGATAGAGACACAAAAACCCTTCAAAAACTCAATGAATCCAGGAGCTGGTTTTTTGAAAAGATTAACAAAATAGATACACCACTAGCCAGACTAATAAGGAAGAAAAGAGAGAAGAATCAAATAGACACAATAAGAAATGATAAAGGGGATACCACCACTGATCCCACAGAAATACAAACTACCATCAGAGAGAATACTATAAACACATCTACGCAGATAAACTAGAAAATCTAGAAGAAATGGATAAATTCCTGGACACATATCCCCTCCCAAGACTAAACTAGGAAAAAGTCGAATCCTTGAATAGACCAATAACAAGTTCTGAAATTGAGGCAGTAATTAATAGCCTACCAACCAAAAAAGCCCAGGACCAGAAGGATTCACAGCTGAATTCTACCAGAGGTACAAAGAGGAGCTGCTACCATTCCTTCTGAAACTATTCCAAACAATGGGAAAAGAGGGACTCGTCCCTAACTCATTTTTTGAGGCCAGCATCATCCTGATACCAAAACCTGGCAGAGACACAACAAGAAAAGAAAATTTCAGACCAATATCCCTGATGAACATTGATGGGAAAATCCTCAATAAAATACTGGCAAACCAAATCCAGCAGCACATCAAAAGGCTTATCCACTGAGATCAAGTCGGCTGCATCCCTGGGATTCAAGGCTGATTCAACATATGCAAATTAATAAATGTAATCTGTCACATAAACAGAACCAGTGACAAAAGCCACATGATTATCTCAACAGATGCAGAAAAGGGCTTCAACAAAATTCAACAGCAGCCCTTCATGCTAAAAACTCTCAAAAAACTAGGTATTGTTAGAACATATCTCAAAATAATAAGAGCTGTTTATGACAAACCCACAGCCAATATCATACCAAATGGGCAAAAGCTGGAAGCATTCCCTTTGAAATCTGGCACAACACAAGAATGCCCTCTCTTACCACTCCTATTCAATATAATATTGGAAGTTCTGGCCAGGGCAATTAGGCAAGGGAAATAAATAAAGGGTATTCAAATAGGAAGACAAGAAGTCAAAAATTGCCTCTGTTTGCAGAGGACATGATTGCATATTTAGAAAACCCCATCATCTCAGCCCAAAATCTCCTTAAGCTGATAAGCAACTTCAGCAAAGTCTTAGGATACAAAGTCAATGTGCAAAAATTATAAGCATTCCTATACACCAATAATATACAAACAGAGAGCCAAATCATCAGTGAACTCCCATTCACGATTGCTACAAAGGAAATAAAATATCTAGGAATACAACTTACAAGGTATATGAGGGACCTCTTCAAGAAGAACTACAAACCACTGCTCAAGGAAATAAGAGAGGACACAAACAAATGGAAAAACATTCCATGCTCATGGATAGGAAGAATCAGTATTGTGAAAATGGCCATACTGTCCAAAGTAATTTAGAGATTCAATGCTATTCCCATCAAGCTACCGTTGACTTTCTTCACAGAACTAGGAAAAACTACTTTAAATTTCATAAGGAATCAAATAAAAAGAGCCTTTATAGCCAAGACAATCCTAAGCAAAAAGAACAAAGCTGGAGGCATCACGCTACCTGACTTCAAGCTATACTACAAGGCTACAGTAACCAAAACAGCATGGTACTGGTACCAAAACAGATATATAGAACAATGGAACATAACAGAGGCCTCAGAAATAACACCACACATCTACAACCATCTGATCTTCAACAAACCTGACAAAAACAAGCAATGGGGAAAGGATTTCCTATTTAATAAATGGTGTTGTGAAAACTGACTAGTCATATGCAGAAAGCTGAAACTGGATCCCTTCCTTACATCTTATACAAAAATTAACTCAAGATGGATTAAAGACGTAAACGTTTAAGACCTAAAACCATAGAAACCCTAGAAGAAAACCTAGGCAATATCATTCAGGACATAGGCATGGGCAAAGACTTCATGACTAAAACACCAAAAGCAATGGCAACAAAGTCAAAAATTCACAAATGGGATCTAATCAAACTAAAGAGCTTCTGCACAGCAAAAGAAACTATCATCAGAGTGAACAGGCAACCTACGGAATGGGAGAAAATTTTTGCAATCCATCCATCTGAAAAAGGTCTAATATCTGGAATCTACAAGGAACTTAAACAAATTTACAAGAAAAAAACAACCCCATCAAAAAGTGGGCAAAGGATATCAACAGACACTTCTAAAAAGAAGACATTTGTGCAGCCAAATACATATGAAAAAACTCACCATCACTGGTCATTAGAGAAATGCAAATCAAAACCACAATGAGATACCAACTCACACCAGTTAGAATGGCAATCATTCAAAAGTCAGGAAATAACAGATGCTACAGTGGATGTGGAGAAATAGGAACACTTTTACACTGTTGTTGGGAGTGCAAATTAGTTCAACCATTGTGGAAGACAGTGTGGTGATTATTCATGGATCTAGAACCAGAAGTACCATTTCACCCAGGAATCCCATTACTTGGTATATATCCAAAGGATTACAAATCATTCTACTATAAAGACACATGCGCATGTATGTTTATTGCAGCACTATTTACAATAGCAAAGACTTGGAACCAACCCAGATGCCCATCAATGGTAGACTGGATAAAGAAAATGTGGCATGTATACACCATGGAATACTATGCAGCCATAAGAAAATGAGTTCATGTCCTTTTCAGGGACATGGATGAAGTTGGAAACCATCATTCTCAGCAAACTAACATAGGAACAGAAAACCAAACACTGCATGTTCTCACTCATAAGTGAGAGTTGAACAATGAGAACACATGGACACAGGGAGGGGAACATCACACAGTGGGGCCTGTCGAGGGGTAGGGGTCTAGGAGAGGGATAGCATTAGGACAAATACCTAATGCATGTGGGACTTAAAACCTAGATGACAGGTTGATGGGTGCAGCAAACCACCATGGCACATGTATACCTATGTGACAAACCTGCACGTTCTGCACATCTATCCCAGAACTTAAAGTATAATAATATAAAAAAAGAATCATTATGTTTATATAAATATTTTGTTTTGTTTTTTTAAAGAAATCCAGTATGGCTGAAGTATAGAACATAGTGTTTGGACTTGAGATATTAAACATGGATGTATCAAGTAAAGCTGTCAGTTAGTTGGATATATGGCATTTAGATTTCAGAGCAAGCTTAAACATGAGGTATTAAATTTGGGAATTATGCATGTATAGATGCACAAAACTCAAAACTGTGGTTGAGTACAGCTTGAAAATGGACCAAGTATATGTGATATGTATAAACATGAAAAGTTGGTGTTTGTTTCTGTGGAGTTCCTCTTAGAGGCAGGTGCCAAGATGAGATCAGCCATACAAGAGATTTATTGGGGAAAATGCCATGAAGGATAAAAGAGGAAAGGAGCAGGAGTAGGCAAAGGGAAACTTTACATTTTAATGCAGGTCTGACGCATTTGAAAGGAGAAAGCAAAGGAAGAGGTATTGAGTAGGAAGCACCTTTGACTATAGCACAGCCCTGAGAAAGTCTCACCCAGTTGATGGTGAGTACCCAAGCAAAGATTGTCCATTTGAATACAAGGTATGCCCATGTTCCACATCAGGCAGAAATGGCCCAGCTCTAGAACCCCCGCTGTGTTCTAGACTCTGTCTTTGAGTAGCTCTGGGGAAACATGACCTTGGCATGAATGTCATAGTGAGTCTGAAGGTGTAGCAGCAGGAGGCTTTTGGCCAACTAACCTCTTCTCAGCTCTTCCCCAAAAGAAAGGAGATCTGAGTAGTGCACTCCATGGCCACAACAGTGTTCAAACTATTCTTTGTCACGGTTCACAATTGTTTGTCCTTGGAAATCTGGCAAATAAACTGTTGTATTTGCTCCCATTTAAACTGGTTATAAGTAGTTTTTTTGGTTTGAGGATTTTCTAATTGAATCCTCTATGATATAATGAGATTGTATAAAATTGATTTAATTCATGTGGTCTCACTTAACAGTGGAAGGATGGATAGAGGGAGGCAGGGATGTATGGATGGGTGGATGGATGGATGGATGGATGGATGGATGGATAACAGTTGAGGCATTTCAGAAAAGTATTTTGCCCTCTGTGCAGGAGGTGAAAGTGTTGTGTCTGGACTTGCCAGAGGACAGGCAAAAAAAAAAAAGCATAATTCCAGAGAGGAGGCTAGAATGAATGAATTAATAGATTCCAATGAAGACAATGAAAGGAAAAGCAACGTAAATCTCCCAACCCTGTGCTCCATTCTTCTCACACAGATAAAAGCCAGCTCATGAGCTGAAGTCAGTTCTTTTTGCCCAATCTTAACTGTGGCTCTAAAAGCTCCTAAAGTTGTTGTCCTGGTATTTTATAGTAAAAGAGGAGCCTGTGTGCCTGACACAGTTGATCTGAAAGTAACTTATAATTGCAAGAATATAAGGAGCAAATTGCAAGTATCATTAAGGAAAATGACTGGTTTCAACACGTAGCTAAAGTCAAGTAGACTGAGACAATTAATTCTGTTGCTACTCAGTGCTGGCAAGTTAATTTATGACCCAACTTTCTAACGCTTGATTATTTCATGATTGGTTTTCTTTCCTATCAATGATTTTAATCTAGGTTTATCTTAAACATTTTATCTTAGCAATCTTTTCTAGATCAGAAAAGAAAGGGAGAAAGATGCATAGTAAGCACTTGGGTGCCAGCATCAAATTCTCTGGGTTTGAGTTCTGACTTCACCACTTAATAACTGTCACTTCGGGCAAGTGATTCTACCTTCCTACACCTTGATTTCTTTGTCTCTAAAATGGGGATAATGCATATAAAGCACTGTAGCATTGAAGTGGGCCATAATCAGGGCATTTTACAACATTTCTCTGATCAGCTTGCCATTTTGAGTGCAGTGGCGCGATCTCAGCTCACTGCAACCTCCAACTCCCGGGTTCAAGTGATTCTCCTGCCTCAGCTGCCTGAGTAACTGGGAGTACAGGCATGCACCAGCACACTCAGCCAATTTTTGTAATTTTAGTAGACAGGTTGTCACCATGTTGACCAGGCTGGTCTCAAACTCCTGACCTCAAGCGACCTCAAGCCTCAGCATTTTGCTCTTTTTGAACAACATATCAGTAGTATTAAACAAAAGAGGGCTGGGTGTGGTGGCTCATGCCTGTAATCCCAGCCCTTTGGGAGGCCAAGGCAGGCAGATCATAAGGTCAGGAGTTCAAGACCAGCCTGGCCAACATGATGAAACCCCGTCTCTACTAAAAATACAAAAATCAGCTGGGCATCGTAGCACATGCCTGTAATCCCACCTACTCAGGAGGCTGAGGCAGGAGAATTGCTTGAACTAGGGAGGCGGAGGTTGCAGCAAGCTGAGATCACACCACTGTACTCCAGCCTGGGCAACAGAGCAAGACCCCATCTCAAAAAAATAAAATAAAATAAAAATAAAAATAAAAAGAGAGAGAGAAACTTGGGAGAGCTGACTTTGATCTTGATGCTCCTCCTATTTCCTTAGCTTGCAAGGAATAGTCCTGAAAACCCCAAAAGTGGCAAAGTTAATGAGGAAAACAATGATCCTACCAGATTCAGATCTTGTCCTTCAGGAGATACTTTTACTGCATTGCTGATGCTGCATAGGTGTTACATTCTAGCTCTATTGGCCCATATTAATGAAAGTGACATCATGGACAACTATAACTTGTGTTTGAGCATGGACCATACAGTTCTTTCCGCATCCTTAGAAAACAAAATTAAATGTGAATTTTTATTTTATCTTTGTGTTAATGGTTCAACCTAAATTGTACTTGGCAGACCCATTAGTATAAGCCAAACTTATTTAGCATAGGATTTGCATTTGTGGAAATGAACAGGTTAACTGATTCATTATCTACAGTCAGCCTACAATTAAAGGTTGTTTCACTGGTATAGTTATCTCCTCCCTGTTCTTCAGATTTGTTCTCTACCTACCTCTGCCCAGAGCTAGCCTGACTCACATGGGCCTGACTGCAATGAAACTTGCATTTTGATATCCGTTGGGTGTTTTAACCATACACACATCCCTTATGTTTTTCTCCTTTAGAACATTATCAAACTATTCCTGTGAATGAAAACATAAGTAATGGGAAAGATATTTATGGTAAAGGCTCCACTGTGGAGCAAACAGAAATCTTCCTACTTCCAACAGAGAAAAGGTTAGAGTGTTGTGTATGTTCTTGTTTGGCTGAGAAAAACAAAAAGATGGTAGCCTTATTCCCAAACTAACCAGTAATTTACTGAACCATTGCTCTTTGGGACAGAGCTAAGATAAAGGTGCCTGCAATCTCTTGAACCTCTTTTACTCTAATAACTCCATCATTACACACCAAAACGTGTATTTCAAGAACATCAGTCTTAGCATTTGTTGACCAGCAGAACATTTCTATTTAAAATAATCATTAAAAAGCCAACATCTATTCTGTGAAGTCTCTAGATTTCTATATGTTCAAAGAAGGAGAAGAATGTCAACATCCAATAACTCTTTTATAAGAGTAAGTAACTGTGACAAAGAGAGGAGGATGTCATCCTGATAGAACAGATGTGCACCTGCTGTGGGAGAGTTGTGAATGCTCTCTGCCCCGGTCAGATGTCCAGCCTCTCTAGGGGACAGCCATCCAATCCCTGGGAAGGGACCATCAATCATTATCCATGGGTCAGAATTTCCAGCAGGGCTAGAGGAAACATTTTGATTAATGCCCTACATAGTGACTTGGATGTGCTAAGGGCTGAAAGTTATAGTGAAAATGCAGTAAGAAATAATTGTTTTTAATAACCTTGATAATTGTCCTTCTTGTGGTTCTTATTATGAATTCTAAATTTTTCCACACTATTAAAACCCAGTCTAGATATGTTATTATGAATGAGTTCCTGTAAGCTAGAAACCGCCATGAGAGAATGCTGTTTTGAGCCCCTGGAACAGTATGCTCTTGGTTTATGTATTAAAAAAAATTCATGAAGATTCAAATAAAGCTAATTATATTTAGCCAAAAGGGGTATGAAAAGTATAGAGAGCAAAGAAGTTCATTTTAAACAAGATTTCAAAAGACTTCCTCAAATACTTAAGAAATCCTTATTTAAACAAGTCCCAGAATCACAGCAGAACACAGAAGAAGGTCTTTTAGGGGTCTTGATGGAAATATTGACCAACCTAGAGGAAAGGCAAGAGCGGCTGAATTCTCCTTCAATTGCAATGCTTAGAGTTATGATTCTCTTAGGTGACACTGGTCTAAACTTCTTTTGTATAAGAATGTTTAAATGACAACGATGAATCTTTACCTACAAATTCTGATGTGTGAGAATTGTCCATTTTTCTTGTTTTAAACAAAATAATTTTAGCCCCTGATATGATGCAATGAGAAGACCACTTCATCTTGGTGGCATTTGTTCCAAAAATCCACGTTCCCAGTGTAATCACAAGAAAAATATCAGACAAACTCACACTGGGGCACTTCCTATAAATACCTGGCCAGTGTTCATCAAGGCTGCCAAGGTAATGAAAAACAGGAAAGACTGAGAAACTACCACAGACCAGTAGAGACGGGGAGACATGACAACTAAACGCTAGGTGGTACCCTGGATAGGATTCTGGAACAGAAAGGGGACGTCAGTGGAAAAACTGGTGAAATCCAAAGAAAGTCTGGAGTTGAGTTAATAGTAATGTATCAGTGTCAGTTTCTTAGTTTTGACAAATGTTCCATGGTAATATAAGATGATAGCAATAGGGAAATTGGGTCAGGTATATATTGGGGACTCTCTGTACTCTCTCTGCAATTTTTCTGTAAATCTCAAATTATTCCAAAGCTAAAAGTTGTTTTTTAACAAAACAAACTTACATTAAACCATGAGCCCTGATTCCACTGGAGTAGCTGAAAATTCAGTGTCTTAGTCATTGCTGGAGCTCCCCGTACCCTCGTCTTGTGCCAAGGCATCAGGTTTTTGATCCATAACAGTTATTACTGCTGTGTTCATTGTCTACATGCACAAGGTTGCTTAAAACCAGCAACTGTGTTGTTGTGTTTGGGAGGTACAGGCAAGAATGAGAATTGAGCTAGGGTTCAATTTTCTGAAATGTACGTGTGAGGCATGCCCTTAAAACTATGGATCTATCTGTAAGAAACTGTCATGGGGCAGGACACAGTCCCCAGTGCTCATGGAGCCTCCTGACTTGCATCCGCTTTTCAGTCAAGGGATGGAAAAAAAACCCTCTCTTTCTTTTCCTGCCATCCTCAAATATAGCTACCTCTCCCTCCTCCTCTCTAGAAATACCTAACATCATATTTTCCCTAAGCTCAAGCTTTCGCAGAAGAAAAGAAAGAGAGTCAACTTCCTGCCGTTTCTTAATGGACCCTGCAAAATTCCCAACACAAGGAATACAAAGACTAGCTACTTGCTTGGAGTGGGTGAAGGGAAAAATACAGCAAAAACAAGCACAAATTAAAAGATAAATAATCCTACCACTTACGTAATTACAAACTGCCCTATTACAGCAACTCCAGTAACAAGGAAGTACACAGTTAGGATTCTGCACATCTCCACCTTCAGCCTTCATTGTGGAGCAAAAGAAACTGATACACAGACAATTCTCCTCTTGCCTGGGGGTACTTACTTCCCTGAATCCAGAGTTAACTGCCATATTTCTGCTTTCAGAAACGCTTCAAGACTTCCCTGTTACTCTCACCTTGCTCCTTTCCAAGGCAAGAGATTTAATGAGCTCACTCCGGACTTGGGAAAACCTTAATGCAAGGTAGAGAGCAAGCCCAGGAGGAATGGGAAACAAAGTAGGAGAATTTTGATGTAGAGGAGGCTGAGGTAGAGAAAGGTCCAGAGTAGTAAAGGAAGGAGGAGGGGGGCTCTGAAAAGGCGTAGAGACCCAGTTTGGTCTGAGGAGGACAGCAGCAGAGCAGGCTCCTGGGGCTGTGCAAGATCAGTGACAGATTGTGAATTGGATTCATGGGTGGTGTGTGCAGAAATGAATTATAAGTTCTTCAAACTCCCCACATCTTCTAAGTTTGCCAAGGTTAATTGGAGAGTGAATCAAGGTCCACAACATTTTAGCTATACAAATAGAACTGCTCATGCCAAGTAAAAGTTTTTGCCGAGGGTGAATCTAGGAGGCAACACTGTAAATAGTCCCTCCTCAAGAGATATACATCACGAATTGTGACTTTGGAAAGAATTTTTGTTTCCCTCAATTATGACCCTGACATTCGTGGGCCCTGGGGCAAGAGAATAAATGGAAGCCCATATACAATAGCCCTAAATGTTTAAAGTTATAAATTCATCTAACAAACTATTAAATAAAACAAGTTCTATCTTTCTACTTTGGCAAATATAACTTCATTATGCAAAATAAAAATATGTGTAAAGATATCTTTCTTATGTGGCTGATAGTTTGCCAAATATTAAAGGCAAATGAATTTGATTGTTATTAAGTTCTATTCAGGGTGTTCAGTTATTAAGATAGTGATGTTTAGATAAGTAATAAAATCAGGAAATAATTATTCTATGATTACATATTTATTGCAAAAATATTTTGGCCTTGATTTTAGCAACATTACTAATTATATTGCCATAATCATAATTTTACTTCTTTTTATTCTATTGACAATGATAATCTAAAGGATTAGAAAATTAAATGGAATAGTATTCAATCTACTTATATGTTTAATATTTCATCAAAAATAAAAATGAAATTAAATGGTAAAAACTGAACTTAAAGACATTGTTAAGTGTTTTCAAAAAAGTTATTTTTTGGGTGAGGAGCCAAGATGGCCGAATAGGAACAGCTCCGGTCTATGGCTCCCAGCATGAGCGACGCAGAAGACAGGTGATTTCTGCATTTCCATCTGAGGTACCGTGTTCATCTCACTAGGGAGTGCCAGACAGTGGGCGCAGGTCAGTGGATGAGTGCACCGTGCACCAGCCGAAGAAGGGGCGAGGCATTGCCTCACTCGGGAAGCGCAAGGGGTCAGGGAGTTCCCTTTCCAAGGGTAACAGACGGTACCTGGAAAATCGGGCCACTCCCATCCGAATACTGTGCTTTTCCCACGGGCTTAGGAAACGGTGCCCCAGGAGAGTGTAGCCCGCACCTGGCTCAGAGGGTCCTATGCCCACGGAGTCTCGCTGATTGCTAGCACAGCAGTCTGAGATCAAACAGCAAGTTGGCAGCGAGGCTGGGGGAGGGGTGCCCGCCATTGCCCAGGCTCGCTTAGGTAAACAAAGCAGCCAGGAAGCTTGAACTGGGTGGAGCCCACCACAGCTCAAGGAGGCCTGCCTGCCTCTGTAGGCTCCACCTCTGGGGGCAGGGTACCGACAAACAAAAAGACAGCAGTAACCTCTGCAGACTTAAATGTCCCTGTCTCACAGCTTTGAGGAGAGCAGTGGTTCTCCCAGCATGCAGCTGGAGATCTGAGAACGGGCAGACTGCCTCCTCAAGTGGGTCCCTGACCCCTGACCCCCGAGCAGCCTAACTGGGAGGCACCCCCCAGCAGGGGCAGACTGATACCTCACACGGCCGGCCAGGTACTCCAACAGACCTGCAGCTGAGGGTCCTGTCTGTTAGAAGGAAAACTAACAGAAAGGACATCCACACCAAACACCCATCTGTACATCCCCATCATCAAAGACCAAAAGTAGATAAAACCACAAAGATGGGGAAAAAACAGAGCAGAAAAACTGGAAACTCTAAAAAGCAGAGTACCTCTCCTCCTCCAAAGGAACGCAGTTCCTCACCAGCAACGGGACAAAGCTGGAAGGAGAATGACTTTGACAAGCTGAGAGAAGAAGGCTTCAGATGATCAAATTACTCCGAGCTACAGGAGGATATTCAAACCAAAGGCAAAGAAGTTGAAAACTTTGAAAAAAAATTTAGAAGAATGTATAACTAGAATAACCAATACAGAGAAGTTCTTAACGGAGCTGATGGAGCTGAAAACCAAGGCTCGAGAACTACGTGAAGAATGCAGAAGCCTCAGGAGCCGATGCGATCAAATGGAAGAAAGGGTATCAGCCCTGGAAGATGAAATGAATGAAATGAAGTGAGAAGGGAAGTTTAGAGAAAAAAGAATAAAAAGAAACGAGCAAAGCCTCCAAGAAATGTGGGACTATGTGAGAAGACCAAATCTACGTCTGATTGGTGTACCTGAAAGTGACGGGGAGAATGGAAACAAGTTGGAAAACACTCTGCAGGATATTATCCAGGAGAACTTCCCCAATCTAGCAAGGCAGGCCAACATTCAGATTCAGGAAATACAGAGAACGCCACAAAGATACTCGTCAAGAAGAGCAACTCCAAGACACATAATTGTCAGATTCACCAAAGTTGAAATGAAGGAAAAAATGTTAACGGCAGCCAGAGAGAAAGGTCGGGTTACCATCAAAGGGAAGCCCATCAGACTAACAGTGGATCTCTCGGCAGAAACCCTACAAGCCAGAAGAGAGTGGGGGCCAATATTCAACATTCTTAAAGAAAAGAATTTTCAACCCAGAATTTCATATCCAGCCAAACTAAGCTTCATAAGTGAAGGAGAAATAAAATACTTTACAGACAAGCAAATGCTGAGAGATTTTGTCACCACCAGGCCTGCCCTAAAAGAGCTCCTGAAGGAAGCGCTAAACATGGAAAGGCACAACCGGTACCAGCCACTGCAAAATCATGCCAAAATGTAAAGACCATCGATACTAGGAAGAGACTGCATCAACTAACGAGCAAAATAACCAGCTAACGTCATAATGACAGGATCATATTCACGCATAACAATATTAACTTTAAATGTAAATGGACTAAATGCTCCAATTAAAAGACACAGACTGGCAAATTGGATAAAGACTCAAGACCCATCGGTGTGCTGTATTCAGGAAACCCATCTCACGTGCAGAGACACACATAGGCTCAAAATAAAAGGATGGAGGAAGATCTACCAAGCAAACGGAAAACAAAAAAAGGCAGGGGTTGCAATCCTAGTCTCTGAGAAAACAGACTTTAAACCAACAAAGATCAAAAGAGACAAAGAAGGCCATTACATAATGGTAAAGGGATTAATTCAACAAGAAGAGCTAACTATCCTAAATATATATGCACCCAATACAGGAGCACCCAGATTCATAAAGCAAGTCCTGAGTGACCTACAAAGAGACTTAGACTCCCACACATTAATAATGGGAGACTTTAACACCCCACTGTCAACATTAGACAGATCAACGAGACAGAAAGTCAACAAGGGTACCCAGGAATTGAACTCAGCTCTGCACCAAGCAGACCTAATAGACATCTACAGAACTCTCCACCCCAAATCAACAGAATATACATTTTTTTCAGCACCACACCACACCTATTCCAAAATTGACCACATACTTGGAAGTAAAGCTCTCCTCAATAAATGTAAAAGAACAGAAATTATAACAAACTATCTCTCAGATCACAGTGCAATCAAGCTAGAACTCAGGATTAAGAATCTCACTCAAAACCACTCAACTACATGGAAACTGAACAACCTGCTCCTGAATGACTACTTGGTACATAACGAAATGAAGGCAGAAATAAAGATGTTCTTTGAAACCAATGAGAACCAAGACACAACATACCAGAATCTCTGGGATGCATTCAAAGCAGTGTGTAGAGGGAAATTTATAGCACTAAATGCCCACAAGAGAAAGCAGGAAAGATCCAAAATTGACACCCTAACATCACAATTGAAAGAACTAGAAAAGCAAGAGCAAACACATTCAAAAGCTAGCAGAAGGCAAGAAATAACTAAAATCAGAGCAGAACTGAAGGAAATAGAGACACAAAAAAACCCTTCAAAAAATAAACGAATCCAGGAGCTGGTTTTTTGAAAGGATCAACAAAATTGATAGACCGCTAGCAAGATTAATAAAGAAAAAAAGAGAGAAGAATCAAATAGATGCAATAAAAAATGATAAAGGGGATATCACCACCAATCCCACAGAAATACAAACTACCATCAGAGAATATTACAAACACCTCTACGCAAATAAACTAGAAAATCTAGAAGAAATGGATAAATTCCTCAACACATACACCCTCCCAAGACTAAACCAGGAAGAAGTTGAATCTCTGAATAGACCAATAACAGGAGCTGAAATTGTGGCAATAATCAATAGCTTACCAACCAAAAAAAGTCCAGGACCAGATGGGTTCACAGCCGAATTCTACCAGAGGTACAAGGAGGAGCTGATACCATTCCTTCTAAAAACTATTCCAATCAATAGAAAAAGAGAGAATCCTCCCTAACTCATTTTATGAGGCCAGCATCATCCTGATACCAAAGCCTGGCAGAGACACAACAAAAAAAGAGAATTTTAGACCAATATCCTTGATGAACATTGATGCAAAAATCCTCAACAAAATACTGGCAAACAGAATCCAGCAGCACATCAAAAACTTATCCACCATGATCAAGTGGGCTTCATCCCTGGGATGCAAGGCTGGTTCAATATACGCAAATCAATAAATGTAATCCAGCATATAAACAGAACCAAAGACAAAAACCACATGATTATCTCAATAGATGCAGAAAAGGCCTTTGACAAAATTCAACAACCCTTCATGCTAAAAACTCTCAATAAATTAGGTATTGATGGGATGTATCTCAAAATAATAAGAGCTATCTATGACAAACCCACAGCCAATATCATACTGAATGGGCAAAAACTGGAAGCATTCCCTTTGAAAACTGGCACAAGACAGGGATGCCCTCTCTCACCACTTCTATTCAACATAGTGTTGGAAGTTCTGGCCAGGGCAATTAGGCAGGAGAAGGAAATAAAGGGTATTCAATTAGGAAAAGAGGAAGTCAAATTGTCCCTGTTTGCAGATGACATGACTGTATATCTAGAAAACCCCATTGTCTCAGCCCAAAATCTCCTTAAGCTGATGAGCAACTTCAGCAAAGTCTCAGGATACAAAATCAATGTACAAAAATCACAAGCATTCTTATACATCAATAATAGACAAACAGAGAGCCAAATGATGAGTGAACTCACATTCACAATTGCTTCAAAGAGAATAAAATACCTAGGAATCCAACTTACAAGGGATGTGAAGGACCTCTTCAAGGAGAACTACAAACCACTGCTCAAGGAAATAAAAGAGGATACAAACAAATGGAAGAACATTCCATGCTCATGGGTAGGAAGAATCAATATCGTGAAAATGGCCATCCTTCCCAAGGTAATTTACAGATTCAATGCCATCCCCATCAAGCTACCAATGACTTTCTTCACAGAATTGGAAAAAACTACTTTAAAGTTCATATGGCACCAAAAAAGAGCCCGCATCGCCAAGTCAATCCTAAGCCAAAAGAACAAAGCTGGAGGCATCACACTACCTGACTTCAAACTATACTACAAGGCTACAGTAACCAAAACAGCATGGTACTGGTACCAAAACAGAGATATAGATCAATGGAACAGAACAGAGCCCTCAGAAATAATGCCACATATCTACAACTATCTGATCTTTGACAAACCTGAGAAAAACAAGCAAAGGGGAAAGGATTCCCTATTTAATAAACGGTGCTGAGAAAACTGGCTAGCCATATGTAGAAAGCTGAAACTGGATCCCTTCCTTACACCTTATACAAAAATCAATTCAAGATGGATTAAAGACTTAAATGTTAGACCTAAAACCATAAAAACCCTAGAAGAAAACCTAGGCATTACCACCCAGGACATAGGCATGGGCAAGGACTTCATGTCTAAAACACCAAAAGCAATGGCAACAAAAGCCAAAATTGACAAATGGGATCTAATTAAACTCAAGAGCTTCTGCACAGCAAAGGAAACTACCATCAGAGTGAACAGGCAACCTACAAAATGGGAGAAAATTTTCACAACCTACTCATCTGACAAAGGGCTAATATCCAGAATCTACAATGAACTCCAACAAATTTACAAGAAAAAAACAAACAACCCCATCAAAAAGTGGGCAAAGGACATGAACAGACACTTCTCAAAAGAAGACATTTATGCAGCCAAAAAACACATGAAAAAATGCTCACCATCACTGGCCATCAGAGAAATGCAAATCAAAACCACAGTGAGATACCATCTCACACCAGTTAGAATGGCAATCATTAAAAAGTCAGGAAAAAACAGGTGCTGGAGAGGATGTGGAGAAATAGGAACACTTTTACACTGTTGGTGGGACGGTAAACTAGTTCAACCCTTGTGGAAGTCAGTGTGGCGATTCCTCAGGGATCTAGAACTAGAAATTCCATTTGACCCAGCCATCCCATTACTGGGTATATACCCAAAGGACTATAAATCATGCTGCTATAAAGACACATGCACACGTATGTTTATTGCGGCATTATTCACAATAGCAAAGACTTGGAACCAACCCAAATGTCCAACAATGATAGACTGGATTAAGAAAATGTGGCACATATACACCATGGAATACTATGCAGCCATAAAAAATGATGAGTTCATGTCCTTTGTAGGGACATGGATGAAATTGGAAATCATCATTCTCAGTAAACTATCGCAAGAACAAAAAACCAAACACCACATATTCTCACTCATAGGTGGGAATTGAACAATGAGAACACATGGACACAGGAAGGGGAACATCACACTTCGGGGACTGTTGCGGGGTTGGGGGAGGGGGAAGGGATAGCATTGGGAGATATACCTAATGCTAGATGATGAGTTAGTGGGTGCAGCGCACCAGCATGGCACATGTATACATATGTAACTTACCTGCATATTGTGCACATGTACCATAAAACCTAAAGTATAATAATAATAATAATAAATAAATAAAAATTTAAAAAAAACAAAAAAGTTATTTTTAATTATTCAGAAGTATTTGTTAACATTGATTGTCAAAATAGTAATTATACATTTTAACTCAAGATTATTTTTAAAAACTAAAATCTTATGTTCTCTTTTAATTAAATTATCTTGACTGCATTTATAAAAATAATAGTATTTGTAATGTCAGGCTTCAGCATCTACTTAGTTGCCAATATAAACCATTGGTGATACAGTTCATGCATGAGGTCTAGAGTAGACTGGTGTACATACATGTTTAGCAGCAATATGGATAATTTAATGTAGCAAAATATTCCTCAGCTTCCATAGGCATTTGCTGTGAATACCATGATAACTTGCAAATATTTCTAAAACTATAAATTGGAAAACCAAGAGTATAAAGCAAATGGATATTCAACATAAGTGGAAATGACACTTTTTTATGCAAGAATATATTGCATTTTTACAATCTGAAGGATTTGTACAAGTTAATTTGTCCTATCTCTGACCTAAGCTGTTCTAGCTCTCAAGACCTTCCCACATTCCATAGCACCATCTGGCTCCTGTGTCAGAAGCACTACAAACCACAATCTTTTTTTAATTTATTTTTTATTTCAATAGGTTTTTGGGGAACAGATGGTGTTTTGTTACATGAGTAAGTTCTTTAGTGGTAATTTCTGAGATCTGAGTGTACCCAAGCAGTGTACACTGTACCCAGTGTGTAGTCTTTTATTCCTCACCCCTCTCCTACCCTTTCCCCTGAGTCCCCAAAGTCCGTTGTATCATTCTTATGCCTTTGTGTCCTCATAGCTTAGCTCCCACTTATAAGTGAGAACATACGATGTTTGGTGTTCCATTCCTGAGTTACATCACTTAGAATAAAAGTCTCCAATTCCATCCAGGCTGCTCAACCCAAACATCTTTACGATATTTGGTAGAAATCATCTTCTGTTTGAGTACATTGGAGATGTGCAGAAACATTTTCTGAGCCTGAATAGGGTCAGTCCCAAAAGGGGATGATTAAACTTATGGATCGTGCTGCAACAGTGTGGAAGGCTAAATCCCAATTGACAGAAGGGCCACGTGTTTTTTAGTAAGTTTATTTTTTCAGTGTTTTGACATGCGAGGCCACTAAAGTAAGGGTCTCGGACCCTTGTTGTCCAAATCCAGGAATATTACTGGTTTCTTTTAATGATCTTGGTCACCAAAATGATCACTCAAATCTTGCATCATGTATCATATATTTTTAAAAACAAATCTTATTGTCTTAACAGGAAGTATTACATCAGAGTCACAACAGCTTAACAGACAAAATTAATTTGGAGTTAAATAGTCTTATGGTGCTAATAATGGCAGAATAAATATAATGACATATATTTTTCCTTCTCCAGTCCCACCATCTCAGAAAGATGTAAGAATCAAAGATAATGAGGTAGTTTGTTAATGACAAGTGCTGGCACTCATGCCCAAAGTCACATAGCTATTTGTAGATACTATTTCCTCTGTTTGCTGGAAAATTTGATAGAATCCTAATTCAGTGTATGGTAACACTAGATAGTTGGGTGTCTCCAGGATTTGCCCTGTTTCCTGGGACATTCTGGGACAAAGGTACATCTGTCAGGAAGCAAAATTTCCCAAACTAACAGCTTGCCAAATGGCATACCTTTTCTTCTTTCCCACGAATCCCCTAAACCAGCCCCACCACTTTGAGGATCACCTTGTCATCTGACATTACAGGCAGGATGTTGTGACTGGCAGGATTTGAATTAGAATATCATTGAATTGAATTTCAGGCAGGCAGGCAGTCCCTAAGGAGAGACAAGACTTTCAGCAACACAGGAAAATGAGATCCCAGAATCTCTCTTTCCTTTTCATGTAAGACATCGATGCCCTGTCCAGAATCATGTCCTGGCCCTAGTCTCCATAATCCAAGCCCTAAGACTTCCCCAAAGGCAGCTCCACATGAGTTTCAGCTGCAATCTTCACATCTTCAGAGACTGGGATCTCTATTTTTCTGAATAAATTTAGCACACAAGACACTTCAGTTTATGATTCTGCATGTCATGAGTCAAAGGTCTCCAGGACCAATCTGCTATGATAGAAATACCTCCTCTTTAAGAATGCTATCTTGGGCCTCTCCTCCAAAATAATGGCATACCAATGAAAATTATGGACCGTTTAACTTAGCATCCCAAATCCATAAAGGCAATGTCTCTTAGTCGCTTATGCTTTCTACAGAGACAACTCTGCAAGTTGTGCCAGCTGCGATGAGATTTACTAGGAAGTATCATTTATTTTCAGGGCTAAGTTTTCCGGAGGGTTCAGCTGCTAGAGCTCTGAAGGCCAGCTAAGCCAGAATTTTCAGTCTGCAGGCTCAGGACGTACCTTCTGAAGTAACACAAGAAACCTGAACCCAATAAAAAACCACTATGTACCCTCAACACACTCTCAGGGAAAGAGAGGTCTGAAAAGTCTTGGCCAATGTGGAGAACCTAAAACTGAGACCTTGAAGCATTGAGACTCAAAGGCCTTCCTCTTTGTCTAAATGAATGAGATCCATTCAGACCAGGTAGAACGAAGTGATTGTTGCTTCTTTGGAGTCAGTAAGCAAAGGAACCTAGGATACTGGAGATTGTGAAGAAGAAAGTGAGGCAGCTTTGGGCAAGGTGGGGAGCTCCATTTTGCTTAGAAGCATTCCAACGTAGTGTGTCTTTAAGAGCATGGACTGTAAGGCCAAACTTCCATAATTAAAATCCCAGTTCTTCCACTTAATAACCACACAACCTTGTACAAGTTACTTAAATACTCTGTGCCCTGAAAATGAAAATAATAATAAGTAATAGTAGCTACTGTTTGGGTTATTATCAGCATTAAATGAATCAGTAACTGTCAAGATTTTAGAACAATGCTTGGATATTCCTAAATTTTCCATTAATATTATTTATCATTATCATTCGCCATCATAATCACTACTAGCTCTTGGAGCTGGGCCATGGCAGTGCCTGGCTCCAGACTCTGCTCTTCATGCAAAATGATGACACTGAATGGAAGATTTCCTAAGTCTGAGTTGGTTCCTGGTCTTTGGAGGACTGATAAGCAACTCCTTTATAGAAGATACACCCCCATTTTTAGGATTCCCAGCTGACTTAAACATCCAGCTGGCTAGTAAAGTCCTCTACTTTTTAGACATCTGCTTCTAAAGGGCATTAACATGTAGATAGGGTAGGAAAGGATTCAGATTCTTGAAATGCTGTTGCAGTCTGAACTCCTTCTCAGCCAGGAACTGTTCAAGAACAAGGAGATCCAAAACTTGCCTTTCTGATGGAGATCTTCTCTTCAGGACCCCATTCCATGATTTGGCCAAAGTTTACAGTTTATGGCTGTAGGGACTGACCATTTCTACAGTTGTGGCTCAGCTGTCTGCTTCAACATGGTTCACCTCACTCATGATGTACAACACAATAGAGACCCCTGATGCTGACATTGGAACTCAATTTCTTCATAGCAACAGCCATAGGCAGACTGTGGAACCCCATGATTTTTACTACATTATTTAGAGAGCTTCTATCATCATTCAGAAAGAAAATAATGCAAGACGAAAATGTGGAACTGCACAAAGAAATTCAGAACACCGAAAATGGTAACTATGAGAGTAAACATTAAAGATTTTTTTTTCAGGCTGGGCGTGGTGGCTCACTCCTCTGATCCCAGCATGGGAGGGTGAGGTGGGCGGATCACGAGGTCAGGAGATTGAGACCATCCTGGCTGACACAGTGAAACCCTGTCTCTACTAAAAATACAAAAAAATTCGCTGGGCGTGGTGATGGGTGCCTGTAGTCCCAGCTACTTGGGAGGCTGAGGCAGGAGAATGGCATGAACCCAGGAAGCGGATCTTAGAGTGAGCAGAGACTGTGCCACTGCACTCCAGCCTGGGTGACAGAGCAAGACTCTATCTCAAAAAAAAAAAAAAAAAAAAAAAAAGATTTTTTTTCATTTTTAGCATTCTTTAAATATTTGACTATTTAAAGCAAAAATAATAATAAATATTTTTTACAGATTATGCAGTATATAGACTATGCAGAAGTAAAATATACAACAATAGTACAAAAAGGGAGAAAATGAACTTTTCTGCTGTAATATATGAAGTAATATAATATCATTTGGGGATAAACTGTGATAAGTATGTATTATAAATTCTGGCAACCACTCAAAAACTAAAGAGCCAATGAGCCCATAGTGGAGATAAAATGAAATGATAAACAATAGTCAATCCAAAAGAAGTCAAGAAAATACTAATATAGAAACAAAGAACTGATCATACAAAGAGGAAATAAATAGTAAGATGGTAGATATCAACCCAAACCTTGATAATTACATTAAATATAAATGTTCTAAAAAATCTAATTAAAATGTAGATATTGTGTAATTGGATAGAATATGAAACTCAATTATATGGCACTTAGAGAAAACTACTTTAAATATAAAGACATAGATTGGTTGAAAGAAAAAGGACATATCATGCAAACACTAGTCAAAAAGAAGTAGGAAAGATCACGGGCTAAGATTCAGGATTGAATCTTAGTTTTAGTGCCTAATCGATATTGAACTTGAACAAGTCACTTAATTTCTCTGAACTTAATCTTCTTCCATTTTTTAAAAATGGGAATAAGGTGCCTATCTCATAGGGTTGTAGTAAATCTTAACGAGTCAAGGTAAAGTATATGACTTAGTTCCTAGCATATATTAAATGCCTAACACATATTAGTGTTGTTGAATAATAATTACTACTGTTTCTAGGTTCATTGTAAAAACTTTAGATGGGGACCTCTGAAATAGCTTGCCAAATAATCAAGATGTCCAGGAAGTTTCCAATTTAGTCTGGGCCATGGGATTCCAAGCCCACCTGCAGAGGACATTTGTATTTTGGTGGCTGAAAAATGAAATTCAGTCTGCAGTATGAGTTGCTTAGGCAATCATGGTTGCTGAGCTGTGGAGCTCTTAGAAAGGATCGATTGGTCTTATCTTTAAGCGGAGCTGGGACCATCTGTTATCCCCAAGCTGACTGGAAGCTGGCTTCACTCAGCCCCCAAGGAGATGGGATGTGCCCCACTTGACAGGGAGATAGCTCGATAAGTGAGTGAAGAAAGGCAGAAAAGACACCTGGAAGCTGCAGGGCACATTTACTGTCAGTGGGCAAACAAGAAAAGAGCACCCATTCTCCCATTTCCATTGTGATGTTACGTAAAGATAATGTAACACAGATGCTCAGGATAAATAATTCAGGAGAAAAGAAGAGACATCAAAACCGAGCGCTGTGAACAGCAGCCAAGATATCTGTGGAAGCAGCTCTTGCGCACACTCATTCTGACAAAGTCTGCATTGAACTTTATATCCAGATGTGAATCCTTAATAGGAAAGGGAAATCATAATAATTCCATGGGGCTGGAAGCTGTGTGATGGGTTTGGCTGAAACTGCTTCCTCTAGCACCTGTTTCTCAGTATTTTGCCTTTTTCTTTTTGTGTGTGTGTGAAACTACCTGCCCTCTCTCCTGTTTCCTCTTCACAACCTTCACCCAGAAAGCCCTAAGTTATTAGATGTCTTGATGTCTCTTTGGACAACAGAGTGTCGCATCCCTATTTTATTGAATAATAATATTTGATAATTATACCATAATAATAATACTCAGTAATCTTTGTTGAGCACTCAGCACATGGCATTATACTAAGTGGGCCTGTTTTATCATGTTAAATCTTCCCAGACACCTACCCTTAGAATAAGATCCTGTTGTTTTTGCCATCTTGGAACAGGAGCAAATTAAGTTCGAAGAGGTTAAATAACTTACTCAAGGCCATATGGATAATGTAGTTGAGTAATAATTAAAAGCTGGGCAGTCTGAGCTCAGAGTCTGTTCTCTATTTTATAACTACTGTATAAACTAATGCAACAGGAAAATTATTTCAATGCAAGATAATGATCCAGTGTTTGGCCAGTGTTTGTAGAGGTAAGAACATGCACTATAGTGATTAACAGCATGGGCTTCAGCACCACGACTTCTGGGTTTTTTAATGCCACTGCCTTCAGTTCCTAGTTGAGGTCCTATGAGCAAGTCCCTTACTTCTTTGAGCCTCATTACCGATCAGAATAATAGAGGTTAATACCCATCCAAATAATAGAGAATAATACCCATTAGAATAATAGAGGTTAAGAAAATACCCACCCCATGCATCCCTTGGAGGATCAAACAAAATAACCCATGTATAGGACATAAAACCGTGCCTGGAATGTACTCAGTAGTGATTGGTGAACAGCTCACAATGGATGAGGAATTGGTCGTAAGTAGTCACTCTTCAGGAACAGCAGCAAGCAGAGCTCAGCTCCTGACTTTCCTGTTGCGTATGGGAATCAGCTGTGTAGTTCTCCTGGAGGAGGCTAAACTGAAAGATGATATGAATAAATATAAAGAGAAAATGTGTTTCAGATAATAATCAGTAATTGTAATATTTTAAAGAAAATTATTTCTGAGGTGTTTGGGGTGGTAGATGAAGGTTATTAACAATTTTACCCCTTCTAGTGATGTAGTTACACCCCCACAGGGTGGCAGATGAAATCTTTTAATAAGATGGGATCTGAAACAAATATGACCATCATACTTCCTGGAAAAAAAACAGCCTTATCAGGGATGAAGTTCCACTGAAGCAGTGGCCCAAGGAATTTTACACTGGGAGCCCGGGAGAAGGTGTATCAGAATTAAGATACCCACTAAGTTTGGAGAATGGAGTGATCCACAGGCCTTTTTCAGTATCTATTGACTTGATTGATGGACAGCCCTGAGCTGCGTTTGTCAGTGGTACATAGCAGGAGAAGGTAATCACCACAATACATGTCCATGAACCAAGCTGCAATTTATGGTACGATCAAATCTAGATGCTACCTTTTTATCATTAAAATTATAAAGGGACTAGAAAAGGTCATAAAATCAATCAAATTTCATTACCAAAACCACTGATTGAGGAGGAAATAATAGGACCTTAGTATTTTCAAACAATAGCAAACATCTCTGCTGCGTGGAGACCAACACATATCTTGGAAACACTTATTTTTATTAATCAAGTGGTAACACAAACAGATCAATCCTATTTGACCAAAGCCCCCAAACTATAAATTTCATAAATGGTGACAAATAATGTAATTTGTAACAAGTTTTAATATTTCATTTTGTATCCTTTTGTGATACAATATACTGAATGAAGAAGGGCTTATACTTTATATACACACAGGAGTGTTCCTTTAATTATATATCAGAGGACTGTTTTACGAGCCAGGCTGTCTAATAGAGGCCCTTTTTAATACTTCTATGATTAATCTCTTCAGATAAAGTCCTAATTTAATTCTCTTATAAAGCCAGTAAATTAATAGTGAAGTGTGAGTGTTTTTGTTTGTATCCCATGGCACTCACCATTTTTCCTCTAATTTGGCATTTGATTATTTCTTTAAACTCTTATTTTGTGAGTGTTTCTTACCCACCCCCACCCCCAGTTATGTTTCAAGAAGTGAAAGTTAGATTGTACTTGTATCTACATGGTAATAGCACTAGCAGAGTGTTATTTTCATAACAAAACTGTGTTGTATATACTTACTAAGTGAATAAGTGTCCTTATCCACCCATGCATACATTGATAAACACACACACACACACACACATCTCAAGAGTGCGAACTGATAAAAAGAAATGGCAAGTAGAATTTTTCAATATCATTACATGGTTACATGAAAAATTACACGACCACTCATTTACCTTAATTTACATACAAAGCAATGGAATTACATAAATTTTCTAAAAAAACTAAAAAAAAAAAAAGTTAATACTTAGCCCTTAGCTAGGCACTGTGACAAGTACTTTATTTGCTTTATTTAATTCTATCCTTAAAACAATCCTGAGGTATGTTCTATAATCATCTCCACTTTACAAATGAGGAAACTGAGGCTTAGAGGGGCTAAGTAACCCTCCTAAGTTTCTGACCGAGTAAAATGGGAGGGAAGTGATGCAAGTTCAAATCTCACTGTCTCCAAAGTCTGTTTTGTTAGTCACTTCGTTAACCTGTCTTTTTTTAGAGGTAATCTAGCCAACTCGTTCACCTCTGGGTGAGAGCCGGAGAGGTGGAATGGACTGCCAACCATTTCAGTGCAACCTTTTAGAGACACAGCCAGAACAAGAACATACCTCCCCTGATTCTCCATCCAGTGCTTTTTATTGCCCCCCTGGTTCTTGAAAGTTGCTTTTTCTTCTCCCTGACATTCACAAATATCCTCAGAGTGGCAAGGGCTTCACATATTATTTCTGTTTTGTTTCCTTACCCTTAATTAGCAGTGTGCCATGGTCACAAGGGTACAAGGCTGGCTTTGGTGAACACCCTGCTTTTGATGAAGGCTGTGAGAGATAGCAGTATCTCTGGGAGAATGTTGAAACCACAGCAAATTCCCAGAGGACCCAGGCTAGTGGAGTACCAGTTGCTAATACCATCCTAAAATTCCCCTAGATCCTCCAAGATGTCTCAGGTCACGTTTAAGAGCCCAGGCCTGCACTTGCATGTGCTGTTTCTCGTGTACTAGACCAGATGCCATTGATTTTGGAGTCAACATCTGGTGTTGTCAGTGTATTTAACAGTTGCTGATTGGTTATGTGAACAGAATATACTGATCACTTTTCCCCAAGCTTTTTAAAGGAGAAAGAGAAGGAGGACAGGAAACAGAGAAAATGTTTACTTGTAACAATATTTAAATTTGTCATTTGTTTTGTCTTTCTCCCCTTTAAACTGATCACAATGCAGCTAAATATTGTGTGTAATTATCTGCTTAGCTCCTTTCTCCATCTCCATCACATAAATTTCATGATGACAACAACTATGTCTGTTTATTCACCAGTACTGCATTCCCAGCACCCAATTCTTGAATCAATCAGCCCAACAATCTTACTTAAAAAGACAGGGTCTGAGGGTGACCAAGAGAACAAGGCAACGTTGTGGACGCATTTACTGAAGCTACAAAATATTGTCCTTTTGTAATAGGCTTTAGGTTGAAATTACTGTTGAAGTCAGGGGTGCTGCTCAAACGTTTGTTTTTGAAAATGTGTTGCATACACACAAAGATGGAAAACACTGGTGTAAAATTGGAATAATGAGTTCTTTTCACGTTGGAAGGTAGAAGAGAATGAACTAGTTGAATTATAGAGTAGCAGCCTAGAGAAAAAGCTAATCCCTAATACCTGTTTCCTATAACAAATTAGGAACAACTGAGTGTTTACATATCCCATGAGAACAGAGCAGCACCCTACAACTCTAGTGTGGCTTGTGTGCTTACACCAAAGCCTACAGAGTCATCATGTTGGAATAGAAATGTTCCTGGCTGACCTGACAACTTGTATCCGCTGAGAAGTGGAAGGACGTATATATTTAATCCCACCTAGCAGCCTGCACACAGAAATGCTGACAGTTGCAGACAATTTTGGGTAAACCAATGGGAAAATTAGCCTTGTTCAAATTCTCACACAAACTCTTAGTCACTAAACCCAGTTGAAATCTCATCAATGCAAGAAGTAGAGATATGAGAGTCATGTGCAAGAGAGTTCCAGCATTAAATACTGATGGTCCTTCATTGATAGAGTGAGTTCTGTTTTGCTGGGAAGGAAAATAATGATCAGTGGTTAACTTTATTCCTTTCATAGTACCATTTTTAAGTGCGTGATTGTGAGAGAAAATATCAGATCTCTCTTCTGAAAAACAATACCAATAAAAAATATTTCAAAGGAAGATACAACAGTGGCCTCTCTTCCTAAAAGGTTTTAGGCATTTCCTTTCTTGGATGAAGCTGTAGGTTTTTATTCACATATGATAAAGGAGTGTTTGGTGGTTTTTGTGACCTTCTTATTCAGGGCACTGTTTTCTACTAGAACACTGAGAAAATGATGTCTTAAAAGCCTAGGATTTTTCCCCCCAATTTGTCCTCATTTGGTCGAAAATTTGAAGGAAAACTAAGAATTATGTTTTTGACCTTTTATTCTGGTTAGTGGGATTTCTTTTTAGCCCAAGTCGTATTGGCAAAAGAATTCTACACTTTGATTCTACAGTGCAGTGGCATTAGAGTATGACATGGATGTGACATTTAATGTTTCACGCCTTGCATATTAATGGAGGGGGGTGTTAGAGAAAGATGTCCTGAGGGTGAAGCAAGACTTCTATTTTTCTTCAAATCTTCATTGCTTTTCTGCCCTCATCGCAGAGGGGGATGATAATGGTTGAACAGCTGCAGGCAGACATCTCTTGGAATCCAGCAGCAGCTCCGAGAGTCCAAGAAAAAGTTTAAATAACATTTTCTACAGAATTCACATACTTACAGTTAATATTTTGGATCATTTCAAGAAAATGTAATCGTGAACTCTTTCCACTTTTTTTGTATGTTGCCATGACAACTAGGATCAGATTGTGTTCATAAGTAACTCAGTGGAATTGCATGAATCGCCTTACCAGTAAGCAAATCACTTATAACCTCATCTTTCCAATGAAAAATATTGTGGGTGCTCACTTATTTCCTCTTCCATCCTTAGCAGAATAGGTTGTTTAAGGGTTTTGTTTTGATTTTTTTTGTGGTGATATTTTGATTGATAGCCAGACAAATAACTAGTCACCCCTTTGAAAGCGTTAGACATATGGTCGGCAGGGGGTTGATAGGAGAAAATAAAGGTATAGATCAACTGGAAATTAATAAATCAGATACAGATCAAAGTTGTGACTCTGACATCATTAGCAGCCTGCTCTCATTAACAGAACTGATTACCCTTATTCAGGTATATAAATTCTTCCTTTTTCAAATATTTAACATTTTGGCTCTACATGGAAGCTATGTATGACAGTGCAAAGAGAAAAGAGGTTACCTCATTGAAAATGAAATCTCTCCATATTAGAAGTCTTTTTTTTCCCCCAAGAGGGTTTCTTTTCATAAATCTGAAGAGAATTGGTATCCAGCCTGCTTATTAAAGTGACGATATCATTTACTAGGGCTAGACTCAAATCCTAGTTACATCTACTAAGAAAATTATTCTCAGAGAGTGATCTGGCCACTAAAAACACCTGACTGATTTTACCTCTGCCACTATATAAGTGGTAATCTCTTCCAAGACTAGTATATAGAGAAATAGACAACCTACTCACAAGTTAAATACCTAAGGGAGTGCAACATCTTGAAGATGAAGATTTGAGCCCCTCTTATGCAAAAGTAATATTTAAAAGTCTTCTATCTTAAAAGGAGATAATGCCTGTTTGCCTTTTCCTTTTTATCTATCCCTGCCAGTTCCTAGGCACATGAAGTTCAAACTTTCACAAGGTGATATAGGATGAGTTATTTTAACAGCAATAACAGCCGCACACATCTCAACACTAGTTTCATTTCTTTTGGGGAATTGTAGTGGGGAATAAAGCATTTTATTTTCCCCATTCAGAAAGAGAGAGCATTGTTGGGTTTTCAGGAGAAAATTAAGTTATCCTTTCTGTTTTGTTTTTCTCTGACACATTCTCTCTCTCTCTGTCTCTCTTTCTCTCTCTCTCACACACACACACACAACCCAAACTCATACATTCAGACATGAAAGATTTAGTTTGCACGTTTCAGACCTTCAAAGTCAGAGAAGATGGCTACCAGCACTGGAAGTTAGAGGAGGACAAGGTGGAGTGCCTTAAACCAAAATGGGGCTTTCCACAGAAGAAAGAAATAATGTGTTTCAAGCATGACAAGGAGGTCATAGGGCCACAGTGAGGCAACACATCTATGGTAGAGACTGCACATTAGATTTTACATATTTGTGAACAACTGCAAAAATCTCCACGCCCCAGTTTGGCACAGAGGGAGTGGAGTCGTTCACCTTTGAATCATTATGAGAGTCTGGAAAATGAGCATTGAGGTTAGGGTTCAAAGCCAGATTTTTTTTTTTTTTTTTTTTTTTTGAGATGGAGTCTTACTCTGTCGCCCAGGCTGCAGTGCAGTCCCATGATCTCAGCTCACTGCAACCTCCACCTCCCGGGCTCAAGCAATTCTCCTACCTCAGCATGCCAAGTAGCTGAGATTACAGTTGTGTGCCACCATGCCCAGCTAATTTTTGTATTTTTAGTAGAGACAATGTTTCCCTATATTGGCCAGGCTGGTCTCGATCTCCTGGCCTCAGGTGATCTGCCTGCCTTGGCCTCCCAAAGTGCTGGGATTACAGGCGTGAGCCACTGCGCCCAGCCCAAAGCCAGATTTAATTAATTGAAAATGTGATTTTACTTGCACCCAAGTGTAGGAAGTACATTTAAACCAATCATAAAAATTATTGACAGCGGAGTGTAGTTGTATTTTCACCTGTGTATTATTATATGTCTTAGGGTTCTCTAGAAGCAGGTCTTGAGACAAGAATTCGAGTGCAGATGTTTTATTTCAGAGGTGAATCTAGAAAATCCCAGTAGATGAATGAGTAGTGACACAGGAAAGGGGAGGTAGCCAATAAAATGTACATTGTCAAACCAGTTATCATGTGAGTAATGGAAACTCAGGCCTGCTGGGAAATCCTGAGGGTGCCCAGCTTCAGAATTATCCTACCTGTAGAGTAGAGAACTTGGGCATTTGTCTACCAACCTACAGTAGTCATTGTTCATGGCTGCTTCCAAGAGGAATTATTCTCAGGATTTCCAACCTATTCAATGGGGCCAAGGAGCCTCTGGCCACCAGAGAAAGCCCTCAGGCCATTAGAATTTGAGGGTGCACTAATTCCAAGGAGACAGGAGTAGCTTCCCCACTTCCACAGGGTCTATTACAGTTTATGATGCAATCAAATAGCTCTCCATTTATAACAAGTCAATAGCCTGGTTTTATTTCCCAGGTGGAATCTTTTCAAGCAAACAATGAAGATTTCAAACGTTACATTTCAAGTGTAGGAAACACATTCTTAGAGATAGAATGGATCAGAAATAATCTAGGTTTTTTCCATTCATTTTATCAATAAGGTAATGGAGGTCTAGAGAAAACGATATGTACAGATTTCCTCTCATGATTGATGTACACTGTATTAGCAGCCAGAGGTTCTGATTTCCAGCCCAACATTGTTTTGACCAAATTATATGGGGTTTTACTGCCTCTTGTGTGTAGCTATTGGTCAAAAGTGGAAATGAAGACAAATATTACACAATATATGACCAGAGATGGCACACTAGTAAGACTGTTATTGTCATTGGGTCATTAGAATATAATGTCACCCTACTTTTCTGTTTCTCAATGTTCCTTCCAAGTTACAGTGGGATTATAAACCATCCCCCTTCCCCAAGTCTTATATTTGCCACATTCTGTGGCATTGCTGTGTCTCCCTCAGATGGTGTCTTTCTCTGCTTGAAATGGAGTTCCACATTGTAGGCTCACCAGATATTTTGTTAGCAGATAGGTGCATATTGACCCTTTCAAGTTCATCACAAATTTATTACTTTGGTTCCTGCCTAATAGCACTTCACCCCCACATCTCTTATAGCATTTATACTGCAGTTTGCATGATTGTTTACCTGTTTGCATCCATACATTGATTCCAGCATTGTAGATTGTTTTGAGAGCAGCAGCCTAACATCATTTAGGCTATCCCAGGTTGTGCTGAGGTAGTAAATGACCCCAAACCTAAATGACTTATAATAAACAGTTGATTTCTTGTGCACATTTTATTGCCATCAAAAGTCAGCTGGGGTCTCTCCTGCACATTGCCATCATTCTCATTCAGAGACCCAGACTGGCAGAGAAGATGCTATCTGTAATATCGTGCATTGTTTTAGGGGAGAGAAGGAAAGTATAGTGTATTAGTCCATTTTCACACTGCTATAAGAAATACCTGAGACTGGGTAATTTATAAAGTAGAGAGGTTTAATTGACTCACAATTCCACATGGCTTGGGAGGCCTTACGAAACTTACAATCATGGCAGAAGGTGAAAGAGAAGCAACTACCTTCTTCACAAGGCAGCAGGAGAGAGAAAGAACAAAGGGGAAAGTGCCATTTTTAAACAATCAGATTTCATGATAACTCACCATCACGAGAACAGTATGGGGGAACCACTCCCATGATCCAGTCACTTCCCAGCAGGTCCCTCCATCAACAAGTGGGGATTACAATTTGAGAGGAGATTTGGGAACACCAAGCCCACCCAAACCATATCAAATGGCAAAGTATAGAGTGGCTTTTGATCCTCCTACGTGGCAACAATGTATGTCACTGCTCTGTTTCATTGACTAAAGCAATTCTTACTATGTGCTAGAATATTTGTGAGCTTTCTTAATGACTGTCTTTGTATTCCCCTTGCCTGGCAAACTACAGATGTTTAATAAATGCTTGATGAATAAATAAATGAGTAAATGAACCAGTGAATATTTATATACATTTCTTATATTTGTTTGAGATGCATAAACTATATTGGGTAACGTAAATTGACATATGCTAAGGTTATTATTTTTTTCCTTCGGTAGCAGATTCATCATCATCATGGTGATCATTGAGCCTTGTGTACCAGACATCCAGCCAAGTGCTTTAGAGATTCATTTAGTCATCATAACAATCCTGTAAGATATCTGTTATACCATTTCTATTTTATAGTTGAGGAAATTGAAAGACAGAAAGAGAGGTTATCATTTACTCAAAGTCCTATTGTGAAAAAGTGGTGAAATCAAGTCTAAATTCATGTCTATCTGGCTCCAAAGCCCATGTTACTAGCCACTTTTGTTATACTGCTCTCCCTTAACTTCCCTTTCTGAACTTTTCATAGCCTAGGTAAGGATATTTCCAAAAATGTCCTAGCAAGACTATTTATTGCAGTCAGTCCACAGGTAAATATGAAATCAATCAACGTAAGTACAGTGGCTAAGAGAGGCATTTTCAAGCTGGCACTGTCCAAAAGCTCTTCTAATATTTGGTATTTTACACTTTTTCTAGCTCTTGACGCTGTGGTTACCAAATGCAAAAACCTAAGATGTCCACCGGATGCTTTTACAAATACTTAAAGAGGTCCAAGTTTCTTATCTGGGGCAAACATGGACACTTGGCCCCACTGGCTGCCTATTCTGAAGCTACAGAAATTGAGCTGGCTTTCTGCCTGTCAGAATCAGGCTCAGCTTATAAACAATCACAATGTAATGACCAACCTGCCCCCTAGTGGAAGGGATGTGTGCCGCTGTCCTAGGTTCTGAAACAGCGGTTAGCCATGAGTCACAGCGGTTTCTCACGTCCTGGGATTCCAGGCGAGATCCTAGTCTGACCTATGACAGTGCGCAGAGTGGTTCATCGTTTCTTTTGTCCATCGTGATAAATAGCAGAACTGATTTCATGTAATCTGTATGGTTCTGTGTCTTCTTAAACTTACTAATTTTGTCTAGGAAGTGGAAAACACATCTTTTTTTCCTCTGCGTATTCTGATCTTAAATGTTTATGTCTCCTCAGGTCTTGTGCAATTGTCTCAGTAAAAACATGGAATAAATATAATAAAGGTGGTAGAGTAACCACAAAGTAGTAGATAAAAACACAAGCTTTGGAACCAGTCCGACCATGGTTGAATCTGAGCTCTTGGATCCTTACTAGCTGGGCAACTTTGGGAAACTTTCCTAACTTCTCTAAGTCTCAGCTTTCTCATCTTTAAAATGGGAACATGACTGTGCCTAACTCAGAAACTTATGGGAAACCTTAAATGAAATAATGTTTGTAAAATATTCGACACAGATCTTGCCTCCTGATAAGTATGCAGTAGTTATTAGCTGCCACTGTCATTTTGTAGCAGCTGTTTTTATTACTCTTATTATATTTTTTACTAGTCATGAAATTAATTTTGATATGACACCTGTCAAAAGTTTGCTTACTGTAATTAATATTTTGAGGAAGAATCCATGGAAATTGTTAACTATCCATTTCCCCATTCTGCAACCCACTGTTAAATAAGGTATGCAGAACAGAGAATACCTAGATTATATTATCTCAAAGGTTTCTCCCCACCCCTTCAAAAAATGCCAATTTCATTTTCACTCCCATTTATTATAGAAGATTGTAGAAAATTTTTTTCTTTCAGGAGTCCTTGCTTCCTGCGAAGTTGAAAATATTCTTCACTGTTAGCCCATGAACATTTTGTAAGGATCAGGTGTAAGAAAGTTTTTCTCAAGGACACTTTTCTATCTTCTTTTGCTCAAAAAAATGAATATTATGTAACCTAGTATGGATGTTGCTCTGTCTTAGCAGCTAGGAAATGTATAGCAAAACTCAGTTTCTGATAGTAGTAGTGAGTTCATCTCAAATGCCTGATATTACCTGCACTCCATTCTCCTGCAGATAATCTTTATTCTGTTTTTATCATTAACTGATTTGTCTTTGCATGCACAACCTACCGAGGTTCATTTATTTATCATTTATAATTCTTATGGATAATCAGTCTATTTTGCATTAAATTTTGTCAGCTGCTATAAATATTTTAATATAAAGGAATATAAAGGGAGTACACATTCTAGATATATAAATAAACCATATTCCTAACTTAATATATTCCACATAACAAGTGTATTTAAGGAGTTATTATGGAAAATAAGCAGCTAATTTTTATATTACTATGAATGAAACAAACTAGAACTAGAAAATTAGGTCAGCATGGTTCACTCGGTGTTGTTTCTTATATAGGCAATTAAAGTATACAGCAGCGAATACCAAAAGAAAAGCATGCTGGTGGGGTTAAGAACCTGGGCTCTGACTCAATATGTCCACAGCTTTCTTTTGTTAGCTGTGTGATTTGGACAAGTTACATGATTTTTGTGTTTGTTGCCCCTTATCTGTGAAATAGAGTGGTTATGAAAATTAAATGAGATATAAATTAAAGAGGCCTGCTACATAGTAAGTACTCAATTAATGTTAGCCGCTACTTTGCCTAGAATGACCAAAAACAAGAGCTGCTATTAGGCTGGGTGCAGTGGCTCACGCCTGTAATCCCATCACTTTGGGATGCTGAGGTGGGCAGATCACTTGAGGCTAGGAGTTCAAGACCAGCCTGATCAACATGGTGAAACCCTGTATCTACCAAAAAATGCAAAAATTATCCAGGCGTGATGGTGTGGACCTGTAGTCTCAGCTACTCAGGAGGCTGAGGTGGGAGAATCTCTTGAACCTGAGAGGCAGAGGTTGCAGTGAGCAGAGATTGTGTCACTACACTCCAGCCTGGGCAACAGACTGAAACCCTGTCTCACAAAAAAAAAAGAAGAAGAACTACTATTACTGTTATTATTATTGTTGTTATCTTTCTCTGGCCACCCTGTTTCAAGTTGCAAGACAAGCAAACAAAATCGAACAGCATTTATTATCTCCCTTCCCAGTTTTATTTTTCTCTATGTAATATTTATCACCATCACACATACTACACATTTTACTTATTTGTTTGCTCATTTTCTATCTCCCCTACCAGAATGTAAAATGTAGATAGAGATTTTTATTTGTTTTTTGTTTTGTTTTCTTTCATATTCTCAGCACCTAGTACAGTGCATGGTATGTAGTAGACGCTTAGTATTTAATGAATAAGTAAATAGTTGAATGAATGGCCTATCAGGGGTAGGTACTTGTAATAGCATTTGGTAGGACACAGGACTCATTAACCCAGAATATTAAAGTGATAACCAAAAGGTTAGATGAGACTATTTGAACTCTAGATAATTCCTCATAGAGCCAACCTGAGCATTATTATTTGTCACAACTGTGAAATTCTAAATAGTGAGTTTTGAAGATCAATTTTAAGATTCTCCTTTGTAACAAATTGGTGAACATTTCAGCCAGTATGACTGAGAGAAGTTCTTACCACATTACAGGTTGATAGCTTGTTCTCTGTTATTAGAGATGGTGAAGCCTATATACGTCAGCCATTTGAACAGGGTGTTTGTGTCTGTGTCTGTTGCAAAACCTCAGTTAACACATTTTGTTTCATCGTTTAATTTCTGCGTATCCCTTTCAAGTTTCTTGCTTTTCTGCCTAGCTATGGCCACTCCTTTTATCGGGGTTGTTATTATACTCTTTATCTGTGCCCTCAAAAAGTTCAGGCTATATGAATGTAGAACCCTCATTGACCACAATGTTCAGGTAGAGACCTGTGTTTCACTTCTCACTACACCACTTACTAGCTGAGTGGCCTTAGTCAAATTATTTATATACAGTACTTTGGGAGGCCAAAGCGAGTGGAATGCTTGAGCTCAGGAGTTCAAGACCAGCTGGGACAGCATGGCATAAACCCTGTCTCTACCAAAAATACAAAAAGTTAGTTAGGCATGGTGGCTCATGCCTATGGTCCCAGCTATGCAGGAGCCTAAGGCATGAGAATCACTTGAACCTGGGAGGTGGAGACTGCAGTGAGCCGAGATCGCACCACTGTACTCCAGCCTGGGCAACAGAGCAGACACCTTATCTCAAAAAAAAAGACTTACATATATTACTGTTTATTTATCTGTAAAATGGGAATGAGGATCATCCCTGATTCATGAGACTTTTGTGAAGATTGCATGAAATAAACCATCTAAAGTGCCAAGTGTATAATAAATGCCCAATGTTAGTTTTTATCATGCATTTCTAATTATTATGTGTCCCTAATTTGACACAGCATAGTTTTTAGAGGCCCTGGGAGTGATAGGTTGACCACTAGCAAAATTGTGACAAAATTGTATGCTTGATTTTGGTCTCTTCAGAAATATATCTGAAGACAATGGGTACAAAGAAAGGGAAAAAAGAGGTATGTCTTGAATTTGGAAATCAAAACCAAACCTCAGGGAGAAAGCTATATTTATAAAAAAAAAACTTCTCAAAAAATTAATGATCAACTATGAGACCCAGAGCAGCAGTTGCCTTCACTGTAGCTCTGACTACCCTGTTGTGAGCCCCCAGGATCTACCAACCAGAAGCATGCTCTCCCATCAATCAGCCAGGCATTTTCAGCTAAAGATTGTACTTAGAAATAAACAAACTGAATCTGAGGAGAAATTATTTATCAAGCATTGATAAATTACTTGTAACTAAGCAAGGGCATTCAAGAATTTGATCCTTGATGACAAGACCAACCAGGAAATCTTAAGTATGTCAGAAAAAAAAAGGCACATGAACAAAGCCGACTTTTGGTAGTCAAAGGTCAGGATTTGAATTAGAGAAGGTACTTAGGGAATTTTCTCTGTGTTTTGTTTGAGGAGATGCTGATTTATTTTGTGTAGTTAGTTTTCTTCCATGAAATCATCTAGATAAGAGCAAGGTTGAACTCTAGTGGTGAAAAGCCCAAACTGCAAGCTATTTAAAAAAATCCCTCTACAAATGAAATAATGGCCCTGGAATGCTGTATCTAAATAAAGAGGTTCAGGAGGCTGCAAGCTCCAGCAACAGCAGCAGACTTGATTTTAAAAGAGGAGTCTGTTTGAAAGTACCCAGGTTTCCTCCCATATGGTATGACTGTTATGGCTGCATCAAGGCAGCACACTGTTCTAGGGCAAATGCCAAGGGACGGTATTTTTAGATTTCTCAAAAGCAACCACTGAATATATATGAATCTACAAGGATAGCATTCATGAAGTAATGTGCTGAAAATAAATTTTATTACAAATTCCTTAAGCCAACCTTGACTATAACCATGTTAATAAGGAACAGGACCAGCCTGAGTTTCATTCATTCCACAAACCTGAATTAAGGCCCTTCTCTAGGTAAGACACTGTTGGAGGACATAAAGAAGCATTAGGCAAGTGTCTTGCTTTCCTGGGTGGAGGAATATTGCCCCTTGTTGCTTCTGCAGAAACACAGGTGTAGAGAACTCGCATAGTCAGGTTCATCAGACTAAAGAGCCTCTAAAGACTGCTGTGAATAGCACCTACCCCCAGCCCTTGGAATTGTGTACTTTAAACTTGTACGTGCTCGCCTTGGTCTTTGCACAATATCACACTGTATCTGATTATCTTACTCTTGTTGGAAGCTAAGAATCTATGTAGATTTCATCCATGAAAGAGTAGAAAAAAATCTGTATATCATTCAGAGACAAGGGCACCATTTGCTCTTGTTGGTTGGTTAGTTGGTTGGTTATGTGTTGTCCTTTACAATTTTGAGTGGGCTAGTCAACAAGTCAGGCTTAACTGCTGAGGTTTGTCATTGGGCATTATGTAAAAATGGTATTGAGTGTGTATTAGTGAGCTGATCTTTTTAAAAAAAAAGAAAGAAATTTTCAAATGTCAAGACAGGGTGGATCTCACTTCAGAAATGACTGGATTTAAAGACTTAAATGCCATATTATTATCCCTATTAAATCCCTATTATTCTCCATTATTTACTTTTTCCTCCTCTTTTTCTCTCCATCTCTCAGCTAATTCTCTTGTTGAGAATTATGTTGGCTCCTGTCCTGCCATAAACAGACTTTCTCCATGAGACAAGGAGTATAGATTGGGCCTCTTAAAAGTCACAGCCTTATATAAGAATGATACAGTGGACTTTGGGGACTTGGGCAGAAGAGTGAGATGGGGTTGGGGAATAAAAAACTGCAAATATGATGCAGCGTATACATGGGTGATGGGTACACCAAAATCTTACAAATCACCACTAAAGAAGTTACTCATGTAACCAAATACCACCTGTACCCCATTAACTTATGGGGGGAAAAGTTACAGCCTTAGATCCACAGCCTGCGAGGCAAGGGAAGTCTGTCTCTCAGATTCATCATTTAATTCTCAGATGTCCTCTAATTGGCCTGGCTTAGTTCATATGTCCATCTGTTAGACAAATTGTGAGGCACAGAGGCACACCTCTGTGCTAGGATATAGCATGCCTATATCAGAAGAAGGTGGGATAGAATTATTTCATGTCAGGCCACCACCTTAACTTGAATCTACTCTGAGGAGCTCTTTAGAAATCGAATTCTGTGCTGATATATATTTAGGTTTTTTTTAAGTCTAGTTTGTTTATTACAGGGTGGCTCAGAACCTTAAAGATGCTACCATGTGTTGTGGATCTTCACGAAATGAACATGGAATGCAGCATTTATTATTAATCTTTTTTTGTCCAAATGAGTCTGCCACTGCAAATTGATAAGACAGTTTGGTCCATACAACTCTAGAGAAACAATACTGATAGGCCATTCGCCTTCCAAATGTTATTAATAAGCACTGCCCTCCTAGATTTCTGTTCCTTATAACCAGGATGTCTGATTAATAGAGCTATTCTGATTTATATTTTACATTTTCTCATCTGTTTAACAAATGTTTATTGGGGGTCTAGGCATGGTTCTCAGTGCTGTAGATAGCAGTAAATAAAACAGACAGCATGTGGGCCCTGGCAGAATTACATTCCAGTAGGGAGACTACAAAAAAACAACACAAAAAATATTCAGTAAGTCTTCACTTAATATCCTTGATAGATTCTTGGAAACTGTAACTTTAAGTGCAGTTACATATAATGAAACCAGTTTTACCTAGGCTAACTTACAGCAACAGGAGTTAAGTTCCTTTGGCATATTTCTAGTCACAAAATTGCCAAACGTCTAAAGAAAGACCCAAAACCCTTTTAATATTAAACATTGAAATTAATGTGAACTATACTTAACATTTTTAAAAGATTAATCAAAACAAGTAAGATAATGATTTGTCCAGTTTTTCCAGTTCAGGATCTCAAGCGGCTGGAGTCTGTCCCAGTGGCTCAAGGCACAAGGCAGGAACCAGCCCCGGACAGGACACCAGCCCACTGTAGGGTGCATGAACACACCCACACATATTCAGATAGGGACCATTTAGACACACCCATTAACCTGACATGCACAGCCTTGGGATGTGGGAGGAAACCGGAAGACCCATAGAAAACTCACAAGGACATGGGGAGAACATGCAGACTCCACAGAATCAATTACTTTTCTCATCAACATTGTAATGAAACATTGAACAAAATGGTATATTTCAAGGACCTGCCATATAATGTGAAGCAATGATAAATGCTTCAAAGAAAAATAAAGAAGAGGGGAAAAGAGAATAAAGGGAGAGCTAGATCCAGTATTCTGTTCATGGAAGGCTTCTCTGAGAGAATGAAACTTGAGCATAGTCCTGACTGCTACGTGGGAACCAGCCACTTGGGCATCACAGGCAGAGGGACTACTGCATGCAAAGCTTCAGGGGTAAATACACACCAGCATGCTTGGGAAAACGCAAGAAGGCCAGTGATTAAGAGAGGTAGGAAACCTTTATTATTACCATGTGGTGGGGAAAGGGTGAAAGTGTTAAGCAAATGAGCAAGAGTCTGAGTTGCTGAGCTGTGCTAGGAAGACCAAGCCAGCAGCTATTGGGTGCATTTTGGAGGTGGATTACAGGAAGGAGGAGCTAGGAGACCACAGTGGTTTAGGTAGTGTGGACATAAGCAAGGGCAGTGGCAGTGGAATGGAAGGGAGGCAATCACTGGGCTTCATGTTACTGGGTTGGTGTATTCTACACAGGCTTCAAGGCAGATGAAAGGTTGAGAAGCATGAGTGAAGAGCTAGACCACCTAGATCCCACTGGGGAAGATGCCTCAATCACAAATTAGAAAGTCAAGAAGACTGGTGCAAGAAGGGCTCAGAGACCAGTGGGTAGTAGAGACCACGTAGAGGCTATAAACACCCAAGGAGTTGAAGATCAAGTCACAAAGGTAAGTTAGATACAAATTGCAGGCTGAGGAGTTTGCATTTGATGCCTAGACAACTGGGAAGCCACTGAAGACACTGGACCTAAATATGACATGATCAATGCAAATATTGTTAGCAGATGGATGCCATCTCTTCCCCAGCCCATATCAGCCCTACAATGTTCTATGTCCTACTCCCTGGAGTAGGACAAGGTACTAATCATTCATGATACCTAAATTCCAGAAGCTGCTGTTTCCGTACTCTGTAGTATTGAAAGTAAATGAATGCCATTTCAAGCCCATTGGCCCCACAAATTAGGGCCATACTAGGAGACACTATAGCACAGTGGTTTACAATGTGAACGTGGCCTGATTCCACTGTTTCGTAGCTATGTGAACCTTGCCATCCTCTCTGTGTGTCAAGTACAACATCTATAAAATGGAAATCATTATAATAGTACTTAGATCAAGGATTTTATGACAATTAGATGAACGAATCCATGCAGAATCCTTAGAACAGTGTCTGAAACTCTACAAAAAGAGGGTGCTGTCTTTTCAGTAGACTTGTCTACTTATCCCCACTCTTCCTATCCCATATCCTCACCTTCCACCATAACGGAGCATCAAACAAAAACTAACAGAGAAAGTCTAAATTGATCCTTATAACAAAGAATGGAGAGAGAAGCACTAGATCTGGGGTTGGAGACATTTGCAGGAGAGAGGAACAGAATTTAATGTTTTAAAGCTGGACTTGCTGAGATAGCAGCCACTAGACACATGGTGTGTATTTAATTTTAAATTAAGTTAAATTGAAAATTCAGTACTTCAATCACACTAGCCATATTTTAAGTGTTCATGTGGCTAGTCACTCTCCCCCTGGACAGCCCAGCTCCAAAGTGTCAGATTCTACCTCATGCATGGTTCTCCCCAACCTAGTCTAGTGGCTTGATAGCACATTCATTTTTTCTGAATGACATCCCATTGTCTGAATGTATCACAATTTATGTATCCATTTACCTATTGAAGGATATCTTGGTTGCTTTCAGTTTATGGTGATCTTAAATAAGGCAGCTGTAAACATTCACATGCTGGTTTTTGTGTGGACATGGGCTTTCATATCAGTTGGGTAAACACCTAGGAGCATGAGTCTTGGAACATATGGTAAGCCTATTTTAGCTTTGCAAGAAACTGTAAAACCTCCTCCAAAATGACTATACCATTTTGCATCCACCGCAACAATAGGTGAAATTTCCTGTTGCTCTGCATCCTTGCTGGCAATTGATGTTGTCAGTTGTTTGGATTTTAGTCACTCTAATAGGAATGTAGCGGTATCTTATTATTGTTTTAATTTGTACTTCCGTGATGGCAAATTATATTTAGCATCTTTTCATATGCTTCTTTGCCATCTTTATATCTTTCTTTCTCAGGTGTCTGTTTAGATCTTTTGCCCATTTTTTCATTGGCTTGTTTATTTTCTTCTTGTTGAGTTTTAAGAGTTCTTGTATATTACAGATACAAGTCCTTTGTTAAATATGTTGTGTTAGGCCATTCTTGCATTGCTATAAAGAAATACCTGAGACTGAGTAACTTATAAAAAAATTAATTGGCTCATGGTTCTGCATGCTTTTATAAAAAGCATGGTCCTGGTATCTGCTCAGCTTCTGGGGAGGCCTCAGGAAGCTTACAAACATGGCAGAAGGCAAAGGGGGACCAGATGTTTCACATGGTAAGAAAAGGAGCAAGTCGGGGATGAAGGTGCCAAACACTTTTCAACAATCAGATCTCAGGAGAACTCACTATAATGAGGAGACCACCAAGCCATAAGGAATCCACCTTCATGACCCAAACACCTCTCACCTCCAACCCACCTCCAACATTGAGGATTACAATCCAAACTCCATTATCCTGTCCCTGGCCTCACACATCTCACGTTCTTCTCACATTGCAAAATACAATCATCTCCTGCCAATAGTCCTCCAAAAGTCTCAACTCATTTCAGCATTACTCAAAAGTCCAAAGTGCAAAGTCTCATCTGAGACAAAGCAAGTCTCTTCCACCTACAAGCCTGCAAAAATCAAAAATAAGTTTTTTACTTCCAAGATACAAGAGGGGTGCAAGAATTGGTAAACATTCTCATTCCAAAAAAGGAGAAATCCACCAAAAGAAAGTAGCTATAGGCCCACACAAGTCTAAAACCCAGCAGGGCAGTCATTAAATCCTGAAGCTCCAAAATAACCTCCTTTGACTCTATGTACCACATCCAGGGGACACTGCTGCAAGGGATGGACTCCCAAAGCCCTGGGAAACTCTACCCCTGTGGCTTTTTCATGGTGAGGTTGCAAGCTGCTGGTGACTCTACCATTCTGGGATTTGGAGGACAGTGGCCCCCTTCCCACAGCTTTACTAGACAGTGCCCCAGTGGGGACTCTGCATGGGTCCTCAACCCCACATTTCCCCTCTGCACTGCCATAGTAGAGGCTCTATGTGAGGGCTCCACCCCTACAACAGAATTCTGCTTGGACACCCAGGCTTTTCCATAAATTATCTGAAATCTAGGCAGAGGCTTCCAGAGCTTCTTCACTCTTGCACTTTGTGAGCCTGCAGGCTTAACACCATGTGGAAACCACCGAGGCTTATGGCTTGCGCCCTCCAGAGCTGTGGCCTAAGCTATAACTTGGTCCCTTTGAGGCATGGCTAAAGCTGGAGTGGTCTGAATGCAGGAAGCAGTGCCCAAGGCTACTCAGGGCTGCAGAGTCCTGGGCCTGGTCAACAAAACCCTTCTTTCCTCCTAGGCCTTTGGGCCTATGATGGGAGGGGCTGCTTCAGATGTGTCTGAAAATCCTTCAAGGACTTTTTCCCACTGTCTTGGCTATCAGCACTTGGCTCTTTTTAGTCATGCAAACCTCTCTAATAAGCTCCACAGCAATTCATCCCCCCAAAAAAGCCCTTTTTTTGCCACACGTTTAGGCTGTAAAATTTTCCAAACTTTTACACTCTGCTTCCTGTTTAAATATAACTTCCAAATTTAAGTCATTTATTTGCTCCCACATCTGAGAATAGGTCTTTAGAAGCAGCCAGGACAACTCTTAAACACTTAGAAATATCTTCTGTCAGATACCCCAAGTCATCACTCTTAAGTTCAAACTTCCTCAGCTCCCTAGGGCATGAACAGAATGCAGTCAAGCCCTTTGCTAAGGCATAACATGGGTGGTCTTTGCTCCAGTTCCCAATAAATTCCTCATTTTTATCTGAGTCCTCATCAGCCTGGCCTTTGCTGTCCATATTACTATCAGCATTTTGGTCACAATCATTTACCCAGTCTCTAAGAAGTTCCAAACTTTCCCTTATCTTCCTGTCTTCCTCTGAGCACTCCACACTCTTCCAACCTCTGCCTGTTACTCCGTTCTACATTTTCAGGTCTCTTTATAGGAATACCTCACTCCTGATACCAATTTTCTGTGTTAAATCATTCTTGCATTGCTATAAAGAAATAACTGAGACTGAGTAATTTATAAAGAAGATAGATTTAATTGGCTCATACTTCTGCAAGATTTACAGGAAGTATGGTGCTGGCAACTGCTTCCTGAGGCTTCTAGGCATAACATGGGTGGCTTCTGGGGAAGCCTCAGGAAGCTTACACTCATGGTGGAAGGTGAAGAGGGAGCAGGCATCTCACATGGCAACCAGGAGCAAGAGAGAGATGGTAAAGTGATACATACTTTTAAGTAACCAGATCTTGCAAGAACTCACTTACCACGGTGAGGACAGCACCAACCCATGAGGGATATGCCCCCTGAGGTGACCCAAAGACCTCTCACATCCCCACAACATTGGGGACTACAATTCAACATGAGATTTAGAGTGGACAGCATCCAAACTATCTCATATGTGTTTTTAAAATGTTGTCTCTCAGCCTGTGGCTTGTCTTTTCATTCTTTTAACAATGTATCTTGCACAGCAGAGCTTTTTAATTTAATAAAATGTACAAATCAATTTTTCTTCCATGTATTGTGCTTTTGGTGCTGTATCTAAAGACTAACCACCAACCCTAAGGTCATGTAGATTTTCTTTCATGCCTTCCTCTAAAAGATTTGTAGTGTTGCCTTTTAATTTAGGTCTATAAACATTTTGAGATAACTTTTGGGAAATGTGTAAGATTTGTGTCTATTTTTATTTTTTATAGAGAGACATCCGATTGTTTCCACACTAGTTGTTGAAAAGACTGTCTTTTCTCCATTGAATTACCTTTGCGTATTTGTCAAAGAGCAATTGACTACATTTGTGTAAGTCTTTTTCTGTTTTATTGATCTATGTGTCTATTCTTTTTCCGATACTATGTTATCTTGATTTCTAGCTTTTAGAAAGTCTTAAAGTTAGGTATTGTGATTCCTCCATGTTCTTCTTTACTATTGTTTTAGCTATTCTAAGTTTTTTTGTCACATAAACTTTAGAATCAGTTTGTCAATGTGTGTAAAATTTCTTGCTGGAATTTTGAGTAGAATTATGTTGAATCTATAGATAAAGTTGGGAATAATTGCCATCTTAATAACATTGAGTCTTCCAATCCAGGAACACAGAAGATCTCTCTATCTGTACCTTCTTTGATTTTTTTAAGTCAGAATTTTATAGTATTTTGCATACAAGTCAATAAATGTGTTGTTAAATTTATACCAAGTATTTCTTTTTGTGGGTGTACCACTGTAAATAGTATCTTCTTAAATTTCAAATTCCAATTGTTAGCTACTAATATATAGGACAACAATTAACTCTATCTTAACCTTTCATCCTACAAACTTGCTGTGCTCACTTATTAGTTCTGTTAGCTTTTTGTTTATTCTTTCAGTTTTTCTACATAGATGATTATATCATCTGCAAATAAAGACCATTCTATTTCTTCCTTTCTAATTTGTATACATTTTATTTCTTTTGCGTGTCTCATTGAACTAGCCAGAACTTCCAGTATGATATTAAATAGGAGTGTTGAGGGGAGATTCTTGCCTTGTTTCCAGTCTTAGAGGAAAGTGTCCAGTCTCTCACCATTAAGTATGATGTTATCTGTAGATATTTTGTATATGTTTTTGATTAAGTGGAGGAAGTTTCTCTCTATTCTTAGTTTTCTGATAGTTTTTTAAATGACTATGTTCAATTTTGTTGAATGGCTTTTTAGCATCAATTGATATGATGATATAACCTTTCTTCTTTAGCCTATTGATACAGTGGGTTACATTGACTGATTTTTTAATGTTGAACCAGCTTTGCATACTTGGAATAAATTCAACTTAATGTTGATGTATAATTTTTTATACATTGTTGTATTTAATTTGGTAATATTTTCTTGAAGATTTTTGCATTTTTCTTCATGACATATATTCATGTATATTTTATCTCTCTTGAAATGTTTTTGATATTGGAGTAATACTAGATTCCTAGGGTATTTCAGAAGTGTTCCCTCTGCTTCTATTTCCTAGAAGAGATTGTGGAGAATTGGAGTAATTTCTACTTTAAATGTTTGTTAGAATTCACCAGTTAACACATCTGAGTCTAGCTTTCTTTGTTAGAAAGGTATTAATTATTGATTTGAATTTTTAAATAGACATAAGGCTATGCTGGTTATCTATTTCTGTGCATTTTGAAAGTTTGTGTCCTTCAAGAAATTGCTCTGTTTAATCTAAATTATCACAGTGGTCATAGAGCTGTCTGTTTATAGTATTCTTTTATTATCCTGTAGATGTCCAATGGATCAATAGTGATGAACTTATGTTCATGTCTGATGTTGCAACTTGTGTCTTCTTTTTTTTCTTTTTTAATGGTTAGCCTGGCTAGAAGTTTGTCAATTTTATTGATCTTTTCAAAGAGCCAGTTTTTAAATTCCATTGATTTTTTCTTTTGTGTTTTTACTTTTATTGATTTTTATTTTAATTTTTATTATTTCTTTTATTCTGCTTGCTTTAAATTTAAATTGCTCTTTTTTGCTCAGTTTTCCATAGCAGAACTTTAGGATACAGAATTTTGATAATTCTTGTTTTTGAATATGTACATTTAGTGCCATAAATGCCCCTCCAGAAACTACTTCCTCTGTGTCCCATGTGTTTTCATAAGTTGTATTTTCCTTTTCATTTAATTAAAAATATTTTAAAATTTTCAGTGAGACCTCTTTTTTGACCCATGGTTTATTTAAAAGTGTATTGTTTAATTTTCAGATATAACTTTCTGTTATTGATTTCAAGTCTAATTCTCTTGTGGTCTCAGGACACATTTTGTATAAATTCTATTCTTTTACATTTATTCAGGTATGTTTTATGCTTGAGGATGTGGTTTATCTTGGTGAATGCTCCATGTGAACTTGAGAAGCATCTGCTGTTGTTGGATGGATTATGCTATAAAATATCAATTAGACCAAGTTGACTGATGGTGCTGTTCAGATCATTTATAATCTTATGACTTTCTGTCTGCTTAGTGTATCACTTACCAATAGAGAAATGTTGAAATCTCCAACTATGATGGTGGATTTATTTGTTTCTCCTTACAGTTATTCAGTTTTTGCCCCCATGTATTTTGGTGTTCTCTTTGTAGGTGCATATACATTTTAAATTGTCATGATGTTTTTGGAGAATTGGCCCCTTTACAATTATAATAATGCTCATCTTTGCCCCTGATAACCATTCCTATTTTCAAAGCTGCCTTGTCTGAAATTAATTTAGCCACTCCAACTTTCTTTTGACTGATATTAGGTTGGCATATCTTTTTCCATTTATTTTCTTTCAGCCTGAGTCTTTATACATAATGTGGGTTTCTTGTACACAACATATAGTTGGAACTTGTTTTTATGTCCACTGTAACAATCTCTTTTTAAGTAGTGATTATAGAACATTCCAATTTAAATTCATTGTTTATATGGTTGGGTTATCATCTACTATGTGTCTGTTTTCTATTTATTGAATTTGGTTTTTATTCCCTTTCTAGCGCTCTCATTTTTCTGCCTACTCTGTTTTCAAATGAGCATTTTACATAATCTTATTTTATCTCCTTTCTTAGCACAGCAACTATATGTAAAAATTTTTTGATGCTTGCCCCAAATTTACAATATACATTTTAACTTAATAAAAGCTCACCATCAGATAACACTGTACTGTTTCACATGTAATGCAGGTACATATAAATAGGATATTTCCAATCCCTCCCTCTTGTGCCATTGCTGTCATTAATTCACTCATCCATATCCTATAATCACCCAGTATATTATTGTTATTATTACTTTCAATACATACTTGTCTTTTAGATTAATTTAAAATAATAAAAATACAATATTTTATTTTGCCTTCATTGATTTCTTCTCCATTGCTATTCCTTGTTTTTACATAGTTCAAGTTTCTTACCTATATCATTTTTCTTCTACCCAAAAAACTTATTTTAACATTGCCTGCAGGACAGGACTTTTGGTAAAGTCTCCGTTTTTGTTCATCTGATGAAGTCTTTCTTCTTCATTTTTGATGGATAATTTCACTGTATATAGAATTCTGGATTGGTGTTTCTTTCTTTCAACACTATATTGCTGCTTGGGCTGCCATAACGAACTACCATAGACTTGATGTCTTAAGCAACAGAAATTTATTTTCTTAGAGTTTCAGAGGCTGGAAGTCCAAGACAACTTTTTTCCAGATCATTTGGTTTCTAGTGAGGGCTGTCCTCCTGGATTGCAGATAACCACCTCAATATGTCCTCACATGGCCTTTCCTTAGTGCGTGCAAGTGGAGAGAGAGAGAGAGAGAACTCTGGTATCTCTTATAAGGACACTACTCCTACCAGGTCAGGGCCCCACACTTATGACCTCATTAACTTTACTTCCTTAAGAGGCCCATGTCCAAATACAGCTGCACTAGGGATTAGGGCTTCAACGTGTGAATCTGGGGAACACACAAACATTCAGCCTATAACACATACTTTGAGTATTTCATTTCACTCTCCCCTTGTTTGCATGGTTTCTGACAAGCAGTCCACTGTAATTCTTATTCTTGTTCCTCTGTAGGCAAAGTTCTCCCCAGTCCCTGCCTTCGTTTCTTTTTATTTGTTTGTTTTGCATTTTGGAATGCCTTATAATCTTGAAAGAAGAATAAATCAGATTTATTTTTTGTGTTTAACTTAGTTTAAATATGATATGCCTAGCTATGGTTTGTTTAAAAGTTTTTTTTGTTGTTTTTTTTTGTTTGTTTGGGTTGTGGGGAGTGGGTTGTTTATGCTTTACAGTGCCTGGTGTCCTCTAAGCTTTCTGGCTATGTAGTTTTGTAATTGTCATTTTTTTTTTTTTTTTTTGAGACAGGGTCTCACTCTGTTGCCCAGGCTGGAGTGCAGTGGTACTATCTCAGCTCACTGCAACCTCCACCTCCAGGGTTCAAGCAATTCTCCTGCCTCAGCCTCCCAAGTAGCTGGGATCACAGGCAACTGCCACCATGCTCAACTCATTTTTGTATTTTTAGAAGAGACAGGGTTTCACCACGTTGGCCAGGCTGGTCTCAAACCCCTATCCTCAGGTGATCCGCCTGCCTCAGCCTCCCAAAGTGCTGGGATTGCAGGTGTGAGCCACTGCGCCAGGGCTGTCATTAGTTTTGAAAAGTTCTCAGCCATTATCACTTCAAATATTTTTTCTTCTCCATTGTCCTTTTATTTTCCTTCTGGTATCCTAATTATACATGTGATATACCTTTTGCAGTTGTCCCACAGTTCTTGGATATTCTATTTTGCTTGTTTTTAAAGAATTGTTTTTCCTCTTTGCATTTCAGTTTGGGGAGTTTCTACTGACATATCTTCCATGCTGTCACTGTGATTCTTTCTTCACCCCATGGATGGCATTCTTCATTTCTGTTATACTGTTTCTGATTTCTAGTCTTGATTATTAGTACCGTTTCTATTTCCTTTTGATTATTTCTCAGAATTTTGATCTCTCTTTTTATATTACTATATGCTCTTGTAGGTATGTTGTCTACTTTTCCATTAGAGCTCTTAACTTCTTAACCTTCATTATTTTAAATTGCTTGTTTGATAATTGCAACATCTATGTCATATCTAAGTTTAGTTCTGATGCTTCCTTTGTCTCTTCAGACTGTGTAGTTTTTTGGTTTGTTTTGGTTTGTTTGTTTTGCATTTTGGAATGCCTTATAGTTTCTTGTTGAAACCTGAATACTTATTGGTTATTAGGAACTGAGTTAAATAGCCCTGTAGTGTGAGGATTTATGTTAATCTGGCCAGAATATCAGTTGTGTGTAACATTTGCTGTACCTGTAGATGCCAGCAGCTTCAAATTCCTCTAGAGTCCTTGTTTGAGTTTTTCTTCTCTCTTGACTTTGGGCTTCCGCCAGTACTCTGTCTCAGAGAGAGTCTGTGTCTTGCAACACAAACATAATCTGCTGTTATGATACCAGAGCCCTGTTAGTGTAACATAGTGTAGGTAAGGGGGCACATTCTATGTCCTTCCAATTAGATATCAGTGTTTTAGTGGACCAGTAACTTGGGCTCTGACTTTCACAAGTGTGTCTCCTTCTTTTCCCCTGCTGAGTAAATTTCATTATGTAGAAGCCTCTGGGCATATTTCACAATGATTCCTCCTTCCCCTATTCCTTCCAAAATCACAGGGCATCTTTCTTGAATCCTCACTGTGAGAATCTGGCAGAGGTTCCTAGATACATCTAGGAAAGCCATGAAGATATGAGTCCCCCTTAAGATGCAGCTCCCAGGAATTTCTCACTCTTAATACTAGTAAACATTCAGCTTCCAGCAATTCATCAAACTTTCCATTTTAAAGTTCCTACCAGTTTATAGCTCTGGCTTTTGCTCCAGATAAGCAAATCTCAGCTGTGTCTCTCTGGACAACCCTATCTCTCCTGATTTTGGGGTGACAGTTTGTTTTGCAATTGTCGTACTCTGATGCATCCAAAGAAAGTTGTTGATTTCCAGTTTGTTCATATTTTGCTTATTGCAAGAAGGAGGATGTTGACTCTCAAGTTCTTTACATGTCCAAGCTCAAACCAGAAGTGATGGCATAGATTTAAATGAAATCACCATAGCTAACAGAACTAGGATGAGTTTCATGGCTTAGGTGAGTTAACAGAAGAGGAGGCACCCCGGGATCCTCATCTCATCTGTGGCCTTTATGCAATTTAAAATACACATCCAAAAGCTGAAACAAAGAACTGTTTTATCTGTTTTTTGGTGCTGCTGTTAATATTGCGCTATTCAGAAAAGGGACACTATTACTTTCTCTTTCCACCATGAAGGTTGTAACCCTGAGGTTACACAGATGGTTGTTTACCTAGATCCCTAGAAAATAGCTTATGTGACTCATTTTCTGCTCCCTATGCTTCCCTACACAAAAGATTGAGTAAATTTATGTTTATATAATGTCCTGAGACTCTTTTGTTGTTTAACAAGGTAGTCAGCCCCAAGCAGTATTCGATTTTCCTCCAGATAGATTCTGGAGAAACCTCAGCCTTGACTCTGACAGTGACAGACACCTCATTCAAAACTCTTACAGATTTCCCTTGTGCTCCATGGCTGTTTCTATGGAGCAGAAACACGTTTTGGGGACCTATTTCTTATTAGCTTGTTCTAAACCTATTCAAAAGCTTCAAGGTTATTACCATAGAAGGTAGAATCACATGCAGTAACCTCATCTATAAAAACAGTCTCTACAGAATACAAGCATGTGTGGCTCAATATGAGTATTAGCTGGGGAGGGCTATTTGTTACTTGCAAAAAGCCACAGGAATCATATAACAGAGCACAGACATGACACCCAGACTCTCTGTGCTCTGTACAAAATGAAAGAAAAGTCATGGGAAAAAATACGGTCCATCACTTGTACTGCACTCTAAGTTGTCTGGGTGGTTTATGATCATTCATTAGTTATTCTTCACAGCACACTTGTGAGAAAAAGTACAGGGTTCATTCAGAGGGAGGAGCGTAGACCTTGAATTAAGCACTGTAGCTTTTCACTCCTTTTCCATCCTTCCCTGCAAGAATCCCTGGATGGGTATTGCTCTTAGATGATGGAGAGCTCAGATTAAAAGAAAGGTATGAATTGTCTGCTCACAGCTTGCATTTGGTAATAAAAATTCTCCTTCAGAGAAATACAGAAAGAATATATGACTGCAGCCTATTGAAACTGAGGATGCTTTTTTTCAGGGCTCCAACAGTTTTGCTTCTGGATCTGGGCCCTGACATATCTTTTCAGAGCCATGTTGCTGCTGAGTTGTTTACAGTTGTTTGCAGTGGTAGATACTCTCTCAATGGACACAATTTAAAATTTTTGTCAAGATGAAGAAGAGTCTGGAGTTGGACAATTACAGTACTTGGCTAATAAGAATATTTTAAGACATCAATATCATTCATCTGAAGTTTTTGCCTGAGCTGTTTCAGAAAATTGCTTCAACTCTTCATTTTACTCTTCGTAGGAAAACACCATCCAGATGTAAACAGGGGGCTTATGCTGTATGAGTGTCTGGGAGAAGCGCAAAATGTGCTCTGTTCTGAAAGCGTGCTCAGAAGTGGCTGTTCCAGAGAACTATGCTGCCTGTTTCCAAATGAAGCCAGATCTGCAGAACCAGGAAATCACAGCTTCTTGGAAGAGGGCCAGAGACAGAGCAAGTTCTATGAGCTCTGGATTGAATCAAGGGCTTTATGAGTACTTTGGAATTTTTTAGAAGAGCAGAGGGCTGTCCATCCTAGGAGCCAAACTCCTTCTCAATTTGGGATATGTTCTGATTTGAAGACAGATCAACTCCTGTTAACTTAAACCTTATAAATTTTCCCATAACATCTCAGGTGCTCAACTCAAATCTCCTAAACAGGATACACAGCCCCTAGGGAGAGGAGGCCTTGGCTTCCTGCAGAGTGGTATAGTTATTCATTCAAAGTGCCAAGTCATTTCCTAGTTTTGCCATGCATTTCTTATATGTGGTGGAGAAAGTTATTTGTTGCCTCTAAATCTCCATATCCTCATCTTTCAAATGGGGTAATAAGAGAATCTATTGTGGGGAGTTGTAAGATTTAAATTAGACAATGAAGCAGTGGATTTTCTGGAACATAATTAGTGCTCAGTAAATATTTAATGCTACTGTAGTTCCAGCAGCAGCAGCACGGATGTTGCTGTCATCTTACTTGGATGAATTGCCTTGTGAAAATATCTCACACCGTATGCTGGTTTGGGTGTGCCTTGTTAGCTCAGATCCTGAACAGAACTGAGAAGTAAGCATTTTGATTACCCTTTCTCCATTCTTTCCGGTGGCAGGGGTTGTCTTTCCCTTTCACACTCAGTCTCTCTCTTGGCGAGGACAGCAACACTAACAAGTTGTTCATACTTTATTATAAATTACTTCAAGTAAAAATCCTCCCAGGCATATTTGCATTTGGAAAACAAAAAGAAGAGTTGATTTTAAGAGATTTTCTCACCTACCTCCAATACGTACAGTAGAAGTTCAGACACAGAAATAGTTATCAGTGAGATGGAGGAAATAACAACCCACAAATAACAACAGGCAGGCACACACAGATGGCACATACCTGAAGATTAATTCTATGTAGTATAACATTTGCTGACTGCTGTCATATTGCTTATTTCTAGGAGACAAGTTTGAGGTTATAATGTTGTTGAAGCCCCATGGCTTCTTGAAGAAGATTTAAATAAAACTATATTCTTACTAAAAATGGTCTTTATCAACACTATGCCCAAAAAAACATACCCCTAAGTAAGAAAATAATGTTGGCTAAAGATCAGATATTAAGCTGAAGCACAGCTTTTCCATCTAGCTCTTTTGCGGCAATTGGCCGATTTTTGCATTTGTGTGTCCCTTTGATCTTATATATTAATAAGATCTTCGGTGTTAGAGCCACTTAAAGGCAACTGCCATGTCAACCCAGTTTGAAAAAGCCAAAGTTATGGAAATAAAGTTATCTCATAATTGAATTAATCATCGATAATTTGAGTGATGAAACAGTGAGTACACTATAAGATGCATGTTATCTATTGAGACTTTGAAAATATTGTTTTGATGACTTGACAAGAAAAGAATGCTTTGGAAGTTGTTCTTAATTGGACAGACATTCTTTGTCCAATTTAGTTCATAACTGAATGATTTTAAATGGGCCTAAATGCTTCTTCAAATTGGAGATAGTTTCTGTTTTGGAGCTGAGATACATACCTTTTCAGAAAGCCATGTGCAAAGTAAACTCAAGCCTCTCTGGAAAGAGTCTGCTGTACTTGTTGAAATTTAAAATATGTTTCTGGATACTTTTCAGTGTGAGAATATCTGAATGTTTAGTTTAAGGCTAAGTTTTTGTCACACAACTCCCCACATATTCGTTGATGTATTGACATCATCCATCCTGAATTACAAGTTAGTTTGTTCAAATCATTTACTCCTCTCTGGAGTTGAGATCCTTACAATAAGTGGTTGAGAGTTCTACTGAGCTGTGGTCTCAATCCATTGTCCTCTTAGGCATTGAGCACCCATTGCCAGATTCCCACCTTGACCTCTAGTTGTTACTAAGATTAATTCCCAGCTTTGATGAGTAAAATGCCCCCCTTTCAGACACTTTGGGCCAAATCCCCCTTGGACACTAAAAAAGATGACAAACCTATACTTTTTTTCTGGAAAAGACAAGAGGGAACCTATTAAACAGAAAAAGATGCAATGCAAGATGAGAAAAAAAAAAACAGAGTGTGATTCATCTGGTCTACAGTTCTATTCCTTCACTGTTCCTTGACTACATTATCCCAAAGAATGCCCCAGGACGCTCTGTTTCTGGAAACTCAGTTGGGGCAAAGATCTATTACTTAGGTTGATTTCAGTTTTCTTGGTTTCTCTGCACAAAAAATTATGAAGTCATTTATTTACGGTTGAATTTTTCAACAGCTTCAGGTCTATGGAGGAAACCACTGTTGGTTACAGGTACCACCTTGACTGGTATCACAAGTAAGAAAGAGCAGCAGGAATATGGTGAAAGTAGGTGTAGCAATCTAGTCTCTTGTTATCTGGTATGCAGAAACACGTGACCCTAATGGATTGCAAGTAAGCTGAGTGACACTTTAGCCCCTCGCTACAGCCTGAAGTAGCCTCACCCACTTGCCCCATGTGTTATATGTAAAATTATAATTTTTGATGTATCCGTAGTTTAAAAAGATTAGGAAGGATTGCTCTTGATCAGTCATTCTTAATATTTAACATGCATCAGAATCACATGGCAGGCTTGCTACAACAGATTTCTGTCCCTTTCTCCAGAGTTTCAGATTCAGTAACTCTGAGGCTCGAGAACTTGCATTTCTAACACGTGTCCAAGTGGTGCTATTTCTACTAGTCTAGGCAGCCATTTTGAGAACGACTGCTCTAGATGTTCTTAGAACCAAACAAAAAGAGTGTGATGGAAGAAGCAGACAGTAGGATCAAAGAATCTGAGTCATGTCTTATCATATCTTGGATTGCTAGCAAGATATTAAATGAGACGCAACTCTTAAATCTATCTTCAAAACTTCAGTTCTGGGAATCATGTGCAGTCTATGATCCTCTGATTGCTGTATTTCTACAGTCAATTTTTTCTGTCATATTTTGGATATCTATTTTCCATCCTTAAGGACTTACCCTTACTTAAGTCCATTCATCAGTTTTCAAAATTGAATCTATTTAATCTCAAATTCTTTGAAATCTTGGTTGGCTGACCAATAGTTCCAGGACTGCAGGGATTTCTAGGAAGACAGAATTTTCAGTGCTAAAATCAGGAAAATCTCAGGAAAACCAGGATCAATTGGTCACCCTACTTTGTAGTCTGGCCAAATTTTAATCACCCCTGAACTTAATGAGCATATACTTTTTTCATTCTAAATCACTTCTAAAACACTAAGTAACACCTTCACCAGGAACACACAATATTCTCTTTTGTCTAAACATCAAGTTGAATAAATAAATGTAAAGGCCTTTTTATAACATCTCTTATCTTCATATTTTCTTCCTATTAAAAAAATCTTATCTATTGCCCTTAACAGATTGTAGGAACCATTTGACAAGGAAAATGATTTCTATGCTGTTATGCTTAGGTATCCTGTATATCTGGTGGGGAGAAGAAGATATTTGACTTTATACAGCTTTCTAAAAGACAGATTTGAAACACTAAATTAACCCTGACCTATAGTTAAAATCGGTTCTTAAAACTCAGATGTTTGGGAGTAAACAAAACCATTTATTTCTGAAGGCTTTCCACATCATCTCTCCTCTGGGAGATTAATTCCACGAACTTTTCTAAAATAGTATGATTTGCCAGCAGTAGGAAAAGTGTAACCAATTAATTATAGATGTATGTTAAATTACTTTCATTACCATCCCTGGTTTAGGAACAGGCTGGCATACCTGAGTGGAATGACTGATCGAAGAGTTTTTTGGTTTGTCCACATGGCACTAGGTACTTTTGTTCTGTTTGTAATGCTGTTCTCAGATAAGGGAGGAAACCAAGCCTGGATGTAAAGGGCTATTTGCAGATTCCTGAAAAGGGAATGTATGACAGGTCCAACATGAGGAATTCAAGTATAAATGTAGATGTAAGCTTCATTTCCATGCGTTCTATTAGTCTGGTGTCTTAGTCTATTTTGTGCTGCTATCACAGAATACCTGAGACTGGATAATTTGTAAAGAATAGAGATTTATTTCTTACTGTTCTGGAGGCTGGGATGTTCAAGGTCAAGGGTCTCACATCCAGCAGGGCCCTTCGTGCTGCATCATCCCATGGCAGAAGACAGAAAGGCAATAAAGTGTACTCAGAGAGGGTCAGGGCAGGAATTACGTTTCTCCTGCCTTTTTTATTCTATCTGGGCCCCCAGCTGATTGGCTGCTGCCTGTCCATATTGCAGGCAAATCTTACCCACTCATTCCACTGACTCATATGCCAATCTCTTCCAGAAACACCCTCACAGACACACTCAGAAATAATGCTTTATCAGTTATCTCTGTATTCCTTAATCCAGTCAAGTTGAAAACTAAAATTAACCATCATCCTTGGTGTTTCAGAGGTCACATAAACACCAAGTCTTTCTCCAACTTCAAGTAAACCTTCAGTCCTCAGTCTTCACTGCCTTTTTTGAAGCCTCAGTTAATCTGTGGAAGGCCCTAGGATCTCTCACATGCATTCACAAGCTGCCCTTTCCATTTCTTCTGCTCTGGCCTCCTAGTTATTTGTAGTTGTTGTTGTTTTTATTTTTAATTTTTGTGGGTACATAGTACATGTGGATGCTTATGGAGTAAATAAGATATTTTAATACAGGCATACAATGTGTAGTAATCATATCAGGGTAAATGGAGTCTCCATAACCTCAAGCATTTATCCTCTCTTTGTGTTAAAAAAAATAAAATTATATTCTTTTAGTTATTTTTAACTGTGCAATAAATTATTATTGACCTACAGTCTGTTGTGCTATCAGGCAACTCTGTTGTGCTATCAAATATATAATCTTATTCATCTGTCTAACTAGATGTTCTTACCCACTGACCATCCTCACTGTCCCCCAACCCCCACTACCCTTCCTAGCCTCTGGTAACCATCATTCTATTCTCTCTACATGAGTTCAATTGTTTTAATTTTTAGCTCTCACAAATGTGTGAGAATATACAAAGATTGCCTTTCTGAGCCTGGCTTATTTCACTTAACATAATGACCTCCAGCTCCATCCATGTTGTTGTAAATGACAGAATCTCATTCTTCTATATGGCTGAATAATATTACATTGGGTACATGTACCACATTTTCTTTATCCATTCATCTGTTGATGGACACTTAGGTTGCTTCCAAATCGTGGCTATTGTGAACTGTGCTGCAATAAACATAGGAGTGCTGTTATCTCTGATATACTGATTTCCTTTCTTTTGGATATATAACTACCAGTGGGATTGCTGGATCATATTTTCTATTTTTAGTTTTTTGAGGAAATTTCAAACTGTTCTCCATAGTGGAAGTATTATTTTACATTCCCACCAACAGTGTACAAGGGTTCCCTTTTTTCCTTGCCAGCATTCATTATTACCTGTTTTGGATAAAATCCATTCTTACTGGAGTGAGATGATATCTCTTTGTAGTACTGATTTGTATTTCTCTAATGATCAGTGATGTTGAGCACCTTCTCATATACCTGCTTACCATTTGTATGTCTTCTTTTGAGAAATGTCCATCCAGATCTTTTGCCCATTTTTAATTGGATTAGATTTTTTCCTGTTAAGTTGCTTGAGCTTCTTATATATTCTGGTTATTAACCTCTTGTCAGATGGGTAGTTTGCACATATTTTCTCCTATTCTGTGGGTTATCTCTTCACTTACTTGATTGTTTCCTTTACTGTGCAGAAGCTTTTTAACTCAATGTGATCCTATTAGTCCATTTTTGCTTTGATTACCTATGTTTGTGGGGTATTACTTAAGAAATCATTGCTCAGACCAATGTCCTGGAGAGTTTCCCCAATGTATTCTGTAAGTATTTTCATAGTTTGAGGTCTTATATTTAAGTCGTTAATCTATTTTGATTTTATTTTGTATTTGGTGAGAGATAGGAACTGTTTCATTCTTCTGCATATGGATATCCAGCTTTCCCAGAACCACTTATTGAAGAGACTATCTTTTCTCCAGTGTATGTTCTTGCACCTTTGTCAAAAATGAGTTTACTGTAGATATATGTACTTATTTCTCTGTTCTTTGTTCTGTTTCATTGGTCTATATGTCTGTTTTTATGCCAGTACCATGCTGTTTTGGTTACTATAGCTCTATATTATAATTTGAAGTCAGGTAATGTGATTCCTCCAGTTTTATTCTTTTTGCTCAGGATACCTTTGGCTATTATAGGTGTTTTGTGGCTCCAGAAAAATTTTAGTCTTTTTTTTCTACTCTGTGAAGAATGTCATTGGGATTTTGATAGGAGTTGCATTGACTCTATGGACTGCTTTGGGTAGTGTGGACATTTTAACAATATTCATTCTTCCAATTCACGAACATGAAATATCTTTCCATTTTTTGGTGTCCTCTTCAATTTCTTTCATCAGTGTTTTATAATTTTTATTATAGAAATCTTTCACTTCTTTGATTAAGTTAATTCGTAGGTATGTTATTTGATTTGTAGCTTTTGTAAATGGATTTACTTTCTTTATTTCTTTTTCAGATTGTTTGCTGTTGGCATATAGAGATGTTACTGATTTTTGTATGATTTTGTATCCTGCAACTTTACTGAGTTTGTTTAGCAGTTCTAATAGTTTTTTGGTGGAGTCTTTAGCTTTATCCAAATATAAGATCATATCATCTGCAAACAAGGATAATTTGACGTCTTCCATTCCAGTTTAGATGCTTTCTCTTGTCTGATTGTCCTAGCTAGGATTTCCAGTACTATGTTAGGTAACAATGGTGAAAGTGAACATCCTTGTCTTGTTCCAGATCTTAGAGGAAAGGCTTTCAGTTTTTCCCCATCCAGTATAATACTAACTGTAGGTCTGCTGTATATGGCTTTTATTGTGTTGAGGTATGTTCCTTCTATACCCAGTTTATTTAGGGTTTTATCATGAAGAGATCTTGAATTTTATCAAATGCTTTGTCAGCATTAATTGAAATGATCGTATGGGTTTCGTCTTTCATTCTGTTGATATGATGCAGCACATTCATTGACTTGTATATGTTGAACCATCCTTGCATCCCTGGGATAAATTCCACTTGGTCATGATGAATAATCTTTTTAATGTGTTGTTGAATTAGATTTGCTAGTATTTTATTAAGAGTTTTTGCATAAATTTTCATCAGGGACATTGGCCTGTAATTTTCCTTTTTTGATGTATATTTGTATGGTTTTGATGTCAGGGTAATACTGGCCTTGTAGAATGTATTTGGAGGTATTTCCTCTTCCTCTATTTTTTGGAATAGTTTGACTAGCATTCATATTAGTTCTTTTTTAAATGTTTGGTAAAATTTAGCAGTGAAGCCATTGGGACCCAGGGTTTTCTTTTCTTGGAGACTTTTTATTGAGGCTTCGATCTCATTACTTGTTATCAGTCTGTTCAGGTTTTGAATTTCTTCATGGTTCAATATTGGTAAGTTGTATGTGTCTAGGAATTAATCCATTTCCTCTAGGTTTTTCAATTTATTGGCATATAATTGCTCAGAGTAGCCTCTAATGATTCTTTAAATTTCTGTGGTATCAGTTGTAATGTCTCCTTTTTCATCTCTGATTGTATTTATTTGGGTCTTCTCTCTCTCTTTTTTTTTTCTGTAAGTTTGGCTAAACGTCAATTTTGTTTGCTTTTTCAAAAAAAACAACTTTTCACTTTATTGTTTTGAAATGAGATTTTTAAGGTTTTTTTGTTTCAGTTTCTTTTACTTTTGTTCCGATCTTTATTTTTTTGCTGTTGATTTTGGGTTTGGTTTGCTCTTGCTTTCCTACTTTTTTAAGATGTATCATTAGGTTGTTTATTTGATGTTTATCTACTTTTTTATGTATATAAAAATATATAATGTATATATGTATATAATGTATAATATAATATATATTATAATAATATATTATATATTATATATAATTATATAAGTATAATATATTATAATAAGATATAAAAAGTTATTTACTATTTTTTATAGGTTCATCTTTTAGTCTTTCTACTCAACATAGGAGTAGTTTACACACCACAATTACAGTGTTATAATATTCTGTGTTTGTCTGTGTGCTTACTATTATCCATGAGTTCTGTACCTTCAGGTGATTCTTATTGCTTGTTAATCTCATTTCTTTAAGATTGAAGAACTACCTTTAGGATTTCTCTTAGGACAGATCTGATGTTGATGAAATCCCTCAGCTTTTGTTTGCCTAGGAAAGTCTTTATTTTTCCTTCATGTCTGAAGGACATGTTTGCTGGATACACTATTCCAGGATAAAAGTTTTTTCCTTCAGTACTTAAAAAATATCATGCCACTCTCTCCTGTCCTGTAAGTTTTCCACTGTAAAGGCTGCTTCCAGAAGTATTGAAGTGCCTTTGTATGTTACTCATTTCTGTTCTCTTGCTGCTTTTAGAATCCTTTATCCTTGACCTTTAGGAGTTTGATTATTAAATGCCTTAAGGTAGTCCTTTTTTTGTTGTTTTTTGAGACGGAGTCTCGCTCTGTTGCCCAGGCTGGAGTGCAGTGGCACGATCTCTGCTCACTGCAAGCTCTGCCTCCTGGGTTCATGCCATTCTCCTGCCTCAGCCTCCCGAGTAGCTGGGACTACAGGCGCCCGCCACTACGCCCAGATAATGTTTTTGTATTTATTAATAGAGACGGGGTTTCACCGTGTTAGCCAGGATGGTCACGATCTCCTGACCTTGTGATCCACCTGCCTCGGCCTCCCAAAGTGCTGGGATTACAGGCGTGAGCCACCGCACCCGGTCAGTAGTCTTCTTTGAGTTAAATCTGCTTGGTGTTCTTAACCTGCTTGTGCTTAGATATTGAAATCTTTCTCGAGGTTTGGGGAGCTCTCTATTATTATCCCTTTGAATAAACTTTCTATCTCAATTTCTCTCTCTACCTCCTCTTTAATCTGCCCTCCTAGTTTTTGTTATTTCCTAGTCTTGGTCTGGGCCTCAGGGATTTGCTTTACTTTCTTCTTTACAGTTAAGCTAAGGCTAGAATTCACAGGCAATATAGTCTTCCTTAGCCACTGAGTGCAGAACCTCACGCAACTCAATACACTTAAGCCTCCATTTTGATGGACTGAAAATACAAATGGACAATGGCCAGATCATATATAAAAAGAGAATTTTGGCCCACAATCTGCAGCAGCCACTCCAAGAAGTCAAATCACAATTTCTGTAGCCATCAGCCCAAAGTAGTCAGTACTTAATAGCTGACAGCTTCCCTAATTTTTGCCACTGTCCTCCCACTTCCTACTTAGAGCCACACAAAGAAAGTAAAATATGCTCCCCAACGCAATTACATTGGAACTCCACCTCCAGTCAGCCCACCTCCAGCTTTACCATGCCAACAGCCTCCAATCAGGGCATACTTGAAGCCGCCTCCTTTTCCCTGTAAGCTTTCCCTCTCCTCTGCCTGTCTTTAAGTCTCTGTGGAGCACAAGTGATGGTGGCTGACTCCTTTGTATAGCAAGCTCCAACTAAATAATCTGTTTAATTTTCATTTGGGTGGTCTTTGTCTCTACAATTTTCTTTTCTGTAAAAGAAAGTGTTTTGAAACAAATAAAGGACCAAAAGACAAGTGAGAATCATTTAGAAGAGCAGTTAAAAAACTCAATTCCAAAGAGGCAGAGAGATTCCTCAGCAGCCTGTGAGAGGCTTGGAGGTGGGCAGGTCACCACTTCCTGCGTATTCACTTCCTGCATATTCACTTCCTGCATATTCACCACTTCCTGCACATACCACTTCCTGCATACTCATCCATTTTACATATAGCAAGTCCATGGAGGCTTGGATGGGAGAGTCTCACAGCTAAAATAAGTTTATAAAACTGTGAAAGTATAGTTTTCAAAGAGGCAAAAATTATGACTCTCAGGTAAATGTAAAATGAGTACATGCCAAATATTTTTATTCAATTCCTTCATTAACAAAATTCCCTTGACATATTAAAACCAGTTCAAAGAACATTTAAATGCCAGATGTTTGTAGGCAATACTAGGATAAGATTTCTGGGTTGGATACCTAATGGAATAATGTCCAAGAGAAGCGTAACTGTCACATTTGGGTTGCTCTATTCTATCAAATAGAAATTATTTGCATTCCATAGGACAAAAATCTACAAATTAACCTCTGTCCCTACAGAGTTGTAAAATAGCCAAGCCAATAGAAAATCAAGCCCAAGCCCAGCACAACACTGAAGGAATACCTAGTAATCTTTTTGCCTACTTCTAAGTTTCAGATACTTGTTCTGACCAAACCTAAGTCCAGATGAGAAAAACTGGGGTTTGGGAGGATTTACAACTGGCTCAAAGTCACTGGGATCCTAAGTGCTAAGACTGATGTCAGAACTAGTGAGTCTGCGAAAGAATAAAAGTGAAAGCATCACTTCTTTTCCCTGGCCATGTCTTCTTTCACACAGAGGGATAATCGGGGCCTTCCTCCACACCCAGAAGTCTCCCACAGACAGCTCCCATCCACAGAGCATCACCATTCCTCTCTGCCTGTTGGCATTTACAGCCTGCTCATGGGGATGGCTGAAAATGCCTGGAAGTCAATGTCCCTGTGGTGACCTTCAAATAATATAGAGAAGTGTTGGTGCATAAAAAGAATTCATTGTCCTTATTCACTTATTCACTTCCTTGTCCTTAAGTGGGACATTTCTGAGGCATGTTCCATACAGTCTTTCTGGTGGTCTCCAGAGAGAACAAGATCCAGATTGCCCTCAGAAGGAGCCGATCATGAACACCTGCTTCAAGCATTCCTCAGTTCCTTGACTCACTCCCCCTGTCCTCAATATGTCTCCTGGGATTACCTCCCAAACAAGTTACTTGCACCCAAGTCCTTGGTTTGGGGTCTGCTCTAGAAGAAATCCAAACCGGGACAGAGAAGCAGCTTGGTTTTAGATATAATTCAGTATCCCAACATGACAAATCACAATATTCATCGTCTATAATGGTTTGAATGAGATGGAAACGTAATCAGATAGGGAAATGACAGATGTTGCAGAGAATACAAATTGTCAGTAAAGATTCTGTTTAATAAATCATTTATCATCAAATTACATAACCTTATTTATTAGGGTTTTGGAAGTAGAAGTTACAAGTCTGTCTCTGTCTCTGGTGCGTGTGTGTGTGTGTGTGTGCATGTGCGTGTCTAAATCTTTTAATCCTATGTAAATATTCAGAATATTCATATTTCCAGATGGGAGAAATTTAATTAACCTTTGATGATTGCACTTTTCACTCCTATTTTAAAAGCAAATATTTTAAAACTTATGAAAGATAGTAAAATCAAAATTTCAAAGACAGTATAAAATATCTTGTGAATACTTTGATACACTAGCCTTCAGAAATAGACATAAATAACCCTAAGATCACATGAAAAGGAAGCAGAAATCTCAACTATGTGGAGATTGAAAAAGTGTTTAATTTCTGAAATGAAACAATTACATGTTCAGAAGTATATTTTTAAATAAAATATTGATAATGGTGAGTAGTACTGGATAAGTACCAGCTAAGACTTAGTGAGTTCCCCAAATGTCTCTGATGAGAATTGGTCCTCTCATAATGACAAGTATAATTTTTTTATTCATATACTTCATATATGATATTTAATTTGAGATTCTTCTCCCCACAGTAGTTATTATTCAATAATCGAATAATGAAACAAATTAGGAAATACATGTTCTTTTGTATAAATGTATATGTATGCAAGTATACATATGTGTATCCTAATTACAAAAACACCCATTTGAAAAGCACTTAGAAAGAAAAATAAAAAAAGAGCAGTGACCCCATGATTAAACTCTTCACAAGTAGTTAATATTATTTAACATATATATTTCCCAACTTTATCATAGTTTTAACAATACACATCTTACATGTAAATATACACATATATACACAGAATTTGGAACAAAATACATTGACTGATATCTTGAGTTTTTCACTTATTGCATTGTGGTGTTTTTACATGTCATCATAAAGTATTTATTGAAAGCAATCTACAGTTGACTTCTTAATATCTCATTGTATTTATATCTTTTAATTTATTTAACCTTCTCCTATCATTGGACATTTGTAGTGTTAGCACATACATGCCATTTTATATAATGCTGCAGTTAACATCTTTATATCTTTTTTCTTTTTTATCTCTTAATGTTTTATATGATAAATTATTATAAGGGGAATTTCCTGAGACATGGTTATGAACAGTTTAAATTCTTGATACACATTACTAAATCAGTCATTTATAACTTACATATTATTTTCAGCAATGGATAACGGTTACCATTTATCCACATCCTTAACTTTGTATATTAATATTTATTTGACTGTTGTCACTTTGATACATTAGAAAGAACTCCTAATTTTTAAAATCAGATGATTTGCTTATTAGTGAATATTGATTTGTTTATGTCCTTTGCCCATGTATCTTTATAATTTCAAGAGTTTTGTATGTTCTCACAATATTAATCCTTTATCTTCATTTAACAAGTATTTTTGACTATCTACTTTATGCCAAGCTTTAGGCTAGGTACAAGAGGCACCATATTGAGTGAAGTATAGCTTCTTCTTTTCTCATGGGCTCATGGTTTGCCTTCTTTTCTCACAGAGTTTACCATCTGTGGGAGACAGGCAGTTGAACAGTGGATTTATAGGAGAACTATAAGGTGCTAAGGAAACAAGGGATCGGCACTGTGCAGAAGAGCTATTATAACAGGCTGGAACTGCCGTGATAACTTGCAAATACCTGCTTGCAAGGCTGCTCCTGGATTTCATGAGAGTTACAACTGTTCCCCCACAAGAATAGTTCATTGTGCCTAAACTACTCATACAAATAATGTGCTTTATTTTTAAACACCTGCTTTCTCTTGGGAGTCTGAAATCTTGGTATATGGCAGACAGAAGCTGCCCACAAGACCAGCCCCCAAGAATATCCCTGGGCACTTAGTTTGTAATGAGCTTCCCTGGTAGACAATATTTCACACATGTTGTCCTGACTTGTTGCTGGGAGAATTAAGCACATCCTGTGTGACTCCACTTGGAGATGTCTTTGAGAGCCTGCACACAGTTTGTTTCAGATGTCACCCCAAGTGCCCTTTTCCTTTGTTGATTTTGATTTCTATCTTGTTGCTGTAATAAATCTTCACAGTGAGTACAGCATACAGAGAGTCCTGTGAGTTCTCCTAGCAAATCATGAACCTTGAGGATGATCTTGGGGAGCCGATGCACAGATACCTAAGCCAGTCATACCACATGCTTTTTGGGGAGTAGGTGAAAACATATGAAGAACTTAAAGACTCGGTTAGAGCACCTCAGTAGTGAAGAAAATTAACCCTAGACCAAACACTGCTCTAGTCCTCACTAACAAAGCTTAAAAGCAAGACCTGAAAGGGCCACAGTGTTTCAAAGCAACTTAACCTTGTTTCAAAACAAAGCTGGAGAATAGTCAGAAGGAAATAATCCATGCTGGGCTCAGTGGCTCGCCCCTGTAATCCCAGCACTTTGAGAGTCCGAGGTTGGTGGATCACGAGGTCAGGAGATCGAGACCATCTTGCCCAACATGGTGAAACCCCGTCTCTACTAAAAATACAAAAATTAGCTTGGCGTGGTGGTGTGTGCCTGTAATCCCAGCTACTCAGGAGGCTGAGGCAGGAAAATCGCTTGAACTCGGGAGGCAGAGATTGCAGTGAACTGAGATCACACCACTGCACTCCAGGCTGGCGACACAGCGAGACTCCAAGGAAGGAAAGAAGGAAGGAGGGAGGGAGGGAGGGAAGGAAGGAAAAAAGGAAGGAAGGAAGGAAGGATGGATGGATCGATCCAGCACCTGGCTGGGCATGGTGGCTCACACCTGTAATACCAGTATTTTGGGAGGCCAAGGCAGGCAGATTGCTTGAGCTCAGGAGTTTGAGATCAGCCTGGGCAACGTGGTGAAACCATGTCTCTAGAAAAAATACAAAAATTAGCCAGGCGTGGTGGCACACACCTGTGGGCCCAGCTACTTGAGAGACTGAGGCAGGAGGATCACTTGTGCCCAAGAGGTCAAGGCTGCAGTGAAATGTGATCACACCACTGCACTTTAGCCTGGGTGACAGAGCAAAACCCTGTCTCAAAAAAATAAAGAAGAAATAATCCAATACCCAATAAGCTAAAATTCATAATGTCTGGCATCCAACAAAAAATTACCAAGCTTGCAAAAAAGCAGAAAAATGTAACCCATAGGAGAAAAATCAGTAGAAACTCATCTAGAAATGCTACAAGCGATAAAAGTACTAGACAAGGACCTTAAAACAGGTATTTAACTACTCCATGTATTCCAGAAGCTAGAGAAAAGATTGAACATGTTAAGTGGGGACATGAAAGATATGAAAAGATACAAATCAAACTTCCAGAGATGAAAACTACACTGTCTGAGATGCAAAATACACTGGATAGGAAAACAACTATAGCTTAGATATTGCAGAAGGAAAGGTTAGTTAACTTGAAGTCATAGCAAATAGCAATTGTCCAAAATAAATCATAGAGAGATAAACAGGATATCAGGGAACTATGGGAACTTCAAGCAGTCAAATATATGTGTAAATTATGTCTTTAAAAGGAGAGGATAGAAAGCAAACAGAAAACAAAATTTGAAAAAGTACCAAGTGCCACAAGAGAGAGGTGTGGACAAAATAGCTGCCTCTGAGGCAAACTTTGGCCCATGAAAAGGCAAAAGATGAGCAGGAACCATTGGAAATGTCCTTATCTATTCCTCATTCTATTCTGGAATACCTATGTTCTGTACAGGTTTTCAAGGGAGAGGCCACTTGGGTGAGTGGCTTTGCATCTCACAAAGCAGTAGACGGCTGAATGCTGCATCACCGATACCTGCTTTCCATCTGTCTTAGTTTATTTGTGCTGCTGTCACAAAATACCACAGACTGGATAATTTACATACAACATAAATTTTTTTCTCCTGGTTCTGGAGGCTGGGAGGTCCAAGATCACGGTGCCAGCAGGTTTGGTGTCTGGTAAGAGCTTTGTCTCCCTTTCCAAGATGGTGCTTTCTTGCTGCATCCTTCAGAGAAAAGGAACGCTATGTCCTCACGTGCTGGAAGGGATGGGAGGGCAAAAGACAGCTCCCTTCAACATTGAGTCCTTTTATAAGGATGCTAATTCCAGTCACTAGGGCAGAGTCATCATGACTTCCAAAGTTCATATCTCTTAAAACTATTGCATTGGTGATTAAGTTTCAATATGAATTTTGGAAGGGACACAAACATTCAAACCAATGCACCATCCTCTGACTCACACCATCTTGGGATTACACTTTCCTATAAAGCATTAGCATTTCTATGTTACCTCACCTTTGGTTTTAGCAGAACCCCAACTAAAACAGTACAGTGCAGGAAAGAAAAATACTTGGACTTGATGGAAGAAGGTTGAGGTAATTTTCCTCTGATTACTTCTAGTTTTTTTTCTCTGAAGATGATGATGAGATAAGGAAATGAAGCCTTGACAAGAGTGAAGAATATTTTACTTAAGTGCTGTAAAAAAAATAAGCAAAAGAGACTATATAAGACTGAAAACAGTATTATTAGAGAAAATGAACAAGCCATTTGAGGTCAGTGACCACAATCATATATTAGCCTTAGTTTGCACACTTGTATTCAGCACTTCCGAGAAGTCTGCATATGAAAAAGGTAGATTCTGGGATTTGTCCAAATATAGATGGAATTTTGTCAGTCAAGTACAAGAAAAGGTTAAGAGGTCAAGGGAGTTCAGAATATTTGTAAGACAGTGATTGAAGAGAAGCAAATTCTAAACTGAGCAGTGAAAAGTGAAATAAATTAAGACAGAGGAGCCTGGGCGGGAAACCAGAAAGGACTGTAGTTCTGAGTGTAGGCAAAGGCTGATTTCTTGGAAAGAATAGAGAGAATTGAAAGAAAAGAAGGTTGTAATCTGAGAACACAGCGTCTAAATTGACAATATCAGGACTGAATAAATTTCACTGACAGATGTAAAAATGTGATTATCAATGGGTGGCTAAAGTGGTGTGAAGAGAGTGACTCCAAAAGTCATTGGCAATGTAAAATAAAACTAGTCTATAAAGCAAAAACCAGAAAATTAGAGCCAACTCTAGAATATTTTATTGATCTCATCATCTCTTTTATATTCTTTAACTAGGTTGCTTATTTTTGGACTAAATATCAACTGCCTTTCTTTACTAATTTGTCTTCCCCATATCAAAAATACTAGCTTGAGTTCAGAAGAACAAAAATATATTTAAGTAAATAGAAGGTGAGATGTGTGGAAGAAAGGACAGAAGAAGAAATACTTCTGTTGGCAGGGTCAAAAGGGACAGGCAAAAGCCCAGTGAAGTTGAATGAGTCACTCACCTTCCCTCACTTTTTAAAGGTTTCACTTTCCTTGTATGTATAAAATAAAAATAATACTACTTATCTCATTAAGTTGTTTTAAAGATTAAGTTGAGCAATTGAAATCATCTAATGCTTGACATATGAACTTATATAAACCTACAAATACACATGTGTTTAAACTAGGTTCTATTAGTATAGTCTTATATTAATGTGAGTTTTTAATGATAGAGTGTAAATGCTTATAAACTGTTATTTGTATTACTGAGGTGCAAAAGGAATAATCTTTTAAAGCAAAACATGCACAATAAAACTCTGCTTTCTGTTAGACTGTCATAAGATATGTGATACCTAATTTGGAATAAGATGTGTCACATGTCACTGTTAGATATTTCTTAGATTGTTTTATTTGGCCGCCCATTTCCATAAGTAACATCAGCCAGTTTGAACCTCATATTTTTTAGAGTCTCGTGTGGTACATAATTAATTCCCAGAAATTCTCTCCCTGGAGACCTGTTTGAAAAATAAAATAAAATGTAAATGATGTTATTTAAATGAAAAGCCCATAGGTTAAAGCTTTCATTTCTAGTGAAGACAGAATAAATCCTCCCAGGCGAAGAATGAGCAATACCCACGCAGAAAGAATAGCAATGGCACGGCAGGAGGGGCCTGAACAAGGGAAGTGAATTAGAATGAACTCTACTGCTCACCTGCATTTCCATCTACTGCTTGGAATGTCTTGAATGGGACACTGGGATGCCAAGCTTCAATTTCTCCACTTTAAAAAAATAACCAACTTCTTGCTACCTATCTCCAAGGCTTTGTAGATTCCCAAATAAAATGGTGCATGTACAACCTGAATTTTACAAGTACACTATCAAAAAGGAGATATCATTCATCAGAGGCAACCTGGACCCAGTGTTTTTCAGTTACATTTGATCTTTCAGCTGTTTCATGGCAGAACCATCTTCCCCAACCTTTTTATTTTTTTAAATCACTCTGTAAAACATTCTAGTTTACCAGATGGTTGTCTTTACATTGTAAATCTCATTGTTTGCTGTTAACAGGAGTCTTTTTTTTTTCTTCCAAAGTAAAGAAAAAATACCTATTAAATGGAAAAATAGAACTTCTTTCCTAGGGTAGGAAGCGGATTTACCATGAAATGAGCATCTAACCTGGCACATTTGATTGCAGTACTGAAGACCCAGAGATGTACTTGAAAATAAGCCAAGTACATTTAAAACTCTTATTACCCAGCAACGGGCAGTTCTGGGTTACATGCATATTAATCAGCAGAGACTGCTGGGGATCCAGATGTGCAGGTGTTTTCCCTATATAAATGTGCATGTAAAAATGATTTGCATATTTAATTTATCATAGCAACTTATTGAGTCAGCCAGTAGTCAGGTACTTTCCTGAAAATCTCAACTGAGAGTTTTCATTTCTTTAGGTCCATAGAAAACACAAAAAGAGGAAAGCAGCTTCAAACTGGAAAGCAGGGCGGGGGCGGTGGCTCACGCCTGTAATCCTAGCACTTTGGGAGGCTGAGGCGGGGGAATCACGAGGTCAGGAAATCGAGACCATCCTGGTTAACACAGTGAAACCCCGTCTCTACTAAAAATACAAAAAATTAGCCGGGCGTGGTGGCGGGCGCCTGTAGTCCCAGCTACTCGGGAGGCTGAGGCAGGAGAACGGCATGAACCCGGTGAACCCGGGAGGCGGAGCTTGCAGTGAGCGGAGATAGTGCCACTGAAATCTAGCCTGGGTGACAGAGGGAGACTCTGTCTCAACAACAACAACAAAAAAAACTGGAAAGCAATCCTTGGTTTCCTTGAAATACTCCATAGGCCTTAATTCCTTAAAAATGTATGTGCTGCATGACATTGATTCCATGAATATAAATTCAGGAAAACTAAACAGAGGACTTATATAAACTGTGGATAAAATATGAACATGAAACTAGAGATAAAAATGGTGGCATGAGATTCTTGGCTCCATCAGTTTTACATAGTCTCACTGAACATGGATGGACCAAGAAATTGTGTATAGGATTTCGCTGAAGACTACGGTGCACCATCAGATGATCATATCCATTCAAAAGCTATAAGATTGAATAAGTAATTTGAAAGATGGCAGCTAATGGATTCTTAATCACTGTGGTTGTTTTGGGCTCTGGAAAACATTCTTCTTATTCGCTTACAGCATTTGTATGTGTGTGTGTGTGTGTGTGTGTGTGTGTGTGTATGTGTGTAATGGCCAATGATATTATTGATTTTTCTCTTAGAAAGGTGAAAAAATCAACTGATTTGGGGAAACAAGTCAGACACTTGTCAATCAAGCCATCTACTCCACAGTTTGATCTTGAAAAATCTTAGTGATTTGGCTGTGCAGTGATGCATTTTGATACTGGAGATAATAATGTGTTGTGGAGAATCTGTTCTTGGAGATATCACATGAAATAAAAAATAAATAAATAAAACTCTACTGCCCAAGCAGAAAGAGAGGAGAAGTTACCTAATGGATATGATGTATGTTATTCTGTTGATGGATACACTAAAAGCCCTGACTTCACCAGTGTGCAATATATCCATGTAACAAAATCACCCTTGTAACCCATAACTGTATACAAATAAAATTTTAAATAAAAATAAAGCCATTGAGCATTATTCCATCATCTGTGTGCTAGGTGTGTGTGCACAAAGTAGATTCATGGCTTGCATCTTACCGCGTTCATCCATCTTAGCATATGCATATGAATATGAGCAGGTGCCCTTCCATGTTACACATTACTGGTATTATACTATCATCCAATGCTGTCACAAAGGAATCCAGCAAGAGTTTTTATCTCATTTCTACTGAGATGTTATATGTCATTAATGTTTTATTAATAAGCTTCTGGATAGAATATGAGATTTGTCTTTTTGTCAATGAGAAAAGCTACAAATATAATGGCGTATTCTCTAAGTTTCGTAACAGATAACGTGGTGAAGACTAAGAGAAAATGTTTAGATGGTCTTTTTTATTTCACATGACACTCTTTCAACTGCCATGTAAAATCGTCATATTGAAGATTCACTTGTCCCTACCTAAACAGATTCAAATCTTACGTTCACCTCAAAGTATTATTTATTGCATCACCAAGGTAATTCTGAAATCGCACTTATGTAATTATTGTATTGGCACTTTAAATTAGCAATCTAGAAAGAGATACCATGCCAAAAAAAAACAAAAAACAAAGTATCAATGAGCCACTTATGAGCCATTGAACCATTATTAAAAATTGCAATTATAACATAGTATAACTGTAGCAAATAAAAGTGGGAAATTAACTAATGAAAATGGCAATAAGAAAACGATGTGAAAACACATTAGTGAAATGATCTGCACCCTGTTAACTAAAAGTGATTGAGAACTGATCAGGCTTCTGTAGCCCAGACCTCAGAACATATGGGAAGGAGGATTTTATAATATTTCTATAACATTCATATCCTATATTTCAAAATCACTGAATATGTTTAAGCACAATACACTTTCGCTTATTATTTTTATTATTTGTGCTATTATTTTTATTTCTGAAATAACTAAATTTCTGATAAGGCCCTCAATAAACCCTAGGCCCCCACAAATCCCACTTACAGAACTCTCACTCCAAGGAATTTATATCTTTTTATCTTTGCAACTAAGGAGACTAGATCCAGTTAATTAGTCAAGCTACTTCCCCAAGGTCACACAGCTAATTAATTACAGCTGACAATACATCCAGCATCCTCATCTCCTGACTGCCAGGGCAGTCATTACACCCCACCTTGATTGAATCTTGCAGTCCACCCAAATCAGTGGTTTTCAAATATTAAGGAGCACCAGCATCACCTAGAAGTCTTGTTACAATGTAGAGTAGTAGGTTCCACCTGAGTTTCTGATTTAGTAGATAGGGCTAAAAATCTGCATTTCTAGCTATTATTAAAACATCAAGAAATAACAGATGCTGGCAAGGTTGTGGAGAAAAGGGAACACTTATACATTGTCGGTGGGAGTGTAAATTAGTTCAACCATTGTGGAAAGCAGTATGGTGATTCCTCAAAGAGCTAAAAGCAAAATTACCATTCAACTCAGCAATCCCATTACTGGGCATATACCCAGAGGAAGATAAATCATTCTACCATAAAGACACATGCACACAAATGTTCATTGCTGCACTATCCACAATAGCAAAGACATGGAATCAACCTAAATGCCCATCAAAGACTAATGGGATAAAGAATATGTGGCACATATACACCATGGAATACTATGCAGCCATAAAAAGGAACAAGATCATGTCTTTTGTAGGAACATGAATGAAGCTGGAGGCTCTTATCCTCAGCAAATTAATGCAGAAACATAAAACCAAATACCACATGTTCTCACTTATATCATATGAACTTATGAACGCAAAGAAGGAAAAACAGACACTGGGGTCTACTTGATGGTGGAGGGTGGGAGGAGGTAGAGGAGCAGAAGCGATAACTCAGGTACTGGGCTTGATACCTGGGTGATGAAATAGTCTGTACACCAAACCCCTGTGATTCATGTTTACCTGTTTAACAAATCTTCACATGTACCTCCGAATCTAAAATTAAAGTTTTAAAAATCAGCATTTCTAACAAATTCCCAAATGATCCTGATGCTTTTGGTCCAGGGACTATACTTTGAGAAGCACTGAGGTTTTGCTCTTCCCTGATAGTCCTTTAAAATAAAGCTTCTCAAATTTTTACATACATACAAATCACTTTAGGATTATGTTAAAATGCAGATTCTGCAGCTGTGATGAATTCCTAGATATTGCCAACAGATAAGTCTGTTCATTGGAACAGACTTTGAGGAAAACTCCAAAACATACTTAGCCATCAAGTAAACCCAAGGAAGAAAAGAAACATGCAGATTGGGCCAGAAAATTCTAAAATTCTTCAAATATAGCATTACTTCCAAGGGGATGTGCTTGGATACACACATGAAGCAAACCCCATCAATTTTAGGAAGCAGGACATGTCATTTATTTCCAGTTATTCTGTGTCATCACAATCCCCACTTCCAAAGAGTCCCTAGGGCTCCTGATTTGATGTCCATCTTACTCTTTTACCTTTCCTTGGAGTACAGTGGCAATTTTAGATGTTTCCTAGGGGCAGGTAGCCCAAATGCAGTGTGAAGGGAGAGTATGTAGGAGATGCTGTTTGTATCTTGACCTGGTACTAAACTGCCTGTCTTGTGAACAAGGATCAGACCTGCCTCGTTATACTACCCTTTAAGTTCAGCAATCGATAAAAAAACAAGCAAGCAAACCAGGTGTGTGGGGCCTACATACCTCCACTTTCTGACCCAGCCTTAGAATCAAAAGTGCTTCATGTAATATTTACTCTGCAATTCAATAGGGCGGACCTTTCCACCTTTCCTCTCTCTTAACCTTCACCAATTGCAACTTTGACATTGGTTTAGAAACATCCCTAGTTTTTCATCCTAAAATGCTGAGAATTCTGCCATTTGCAAATTAAATTTGAGTGAATGAGTTTTGCCTTAGCATACTCCTCCCTTCTCATTCATTTATTTATGCTTTCAGCAACCCTAAGTGTCATTAACCCAGCAATGTTTTGTGTCATTTGACTGTCAACTCTATACATCATTCTTAGAGAAATATTTACCCTTACTCTGTGTCATGCCCTGTGTTAAACACTGAGAATTCACTGTTCTAGGCACTGAGGACACAGCAGGGAATAAAACAGATAAAAGCCGGTGCCCCATGCAGCTTACTTCTACTAGGAAAAAGAAGCAATAAGCAAGGTGTGTGTGAGAGAGAGAGAGAGAGAGAGAGTGTGTGTGTGTGTGTGTGTGTGTGTGTGTGTGTGTTCAGATTGTGATAAAAGCTAAAAATGAACCAAGAAAGTGGAACAAGTAACATTAGATGTAGCTCATATTTTAGGTATGTAGACATTTTAGACTGGGAAATGCTTCTCTCAGATGAGTGGGGTAAAGACTGCAGAAAGTGTGGGAGCTAGCCCTCACTGTCTGGAGGAAGGGCTTTCCAGGCAGAGGTCACCACAAGTGCAAAGGTCCTGAAACAAGAGCATGGCTGAAAAGTTCCATGACCAGCAATGGAGCCCATGTGGCTGCAGCAGTTAGTGAAAGAGAGTTCTGTAAGCAATTTTGTCAAGAAGATAACAGGGGTACAAGTCACGTATGGTGCTTAGATCATGGGACATCTTTGGAAGAGTCAGAACAGAGGAGTGACATGACCTGATTTATGTTTTAAAGGACCACTGTGTCAACCTTGTTGGACGTATTCTGCAGCTGGATAGTGGAGAAGCAGTAAAGTGAATTAGCAGGTGATTGCACCAATCCAGGTAAGCAAGAAGGTGGCTCAGACGAGGAAGGTAGCAGTAGAGATGATGAGAAGTAGTCTGACTCTGGGTATATTTTGAAGGCATAGCTAACAGGTTTTTCTATGAATCTGATGTGCGATGCAATAAAAAGAAGTATAACACCATTGTTTTGGGTCTAAGCAAATTGAATTTAAAATGTTCCATTAACCTGACTGAGGCAGGCTACAGGAGGAGTGAGCTTTGGGAAGAAAGTCAGAAACTTGGTTTTGGACTGCAGACATCCATGTGGAATTGTCAAGAGGCAGCATATACAGGGCTCTAGGGCAGAGAACTGGAGATTGAAATGTGAGAGTCATTAGAATATACGTGATATTTGAAGTCATGAAAACGGGTGCAATCACATAGAAAGAGGATGTAGATGGAAGAGAAGAGATCCAAGGTTTGGGTCCTGGAGGATTTCCCCTTTAGAGATCTGGGACATGAGGAAGAACCAGTGAGCCCTCAAAAACAGGCAAACAGATTGAGAGCCAAGGATGTTTGCCATACATTGTTCATGCCTCTGTGCACTGTTAAGGAGCTGGGTCTGTATAGCATCATACCTGCAAAAAAACATCCCCACTCCGGAAGACCAGCCCATCTTTACTGGGTGCTTACCTGTGCCAGGAATTGTGCTGAGCAAATACAGAAAGTTAGAGCCACTTTTATTGTCATTATATACATGAAAAATGTATAGATTGAAGGGACTAAATAACTTGCTTAGGGTCACACCACTAGCATGTGGTGGATCTTGGATTCAAATTCAGGCAATCGACTTCCTGAGCCAGAGAAAGCGGACAATTAATTGATGCCCAAGTTAACACTCTGATCAGGTTCATGGCTTTAATGCCAGGATGACTTAGATTCTATCATTTACTCATTAATTCTTTGGACTTGTGAATATTACTAACCTCTTGGAATTTTAATCTCCTCATCTGTAAAATACATCAGCTTTTCCTGCATGGATATGCAGCATCTAACAAATGGAATCTCTTATTATTCCTTAGTGTTATCCTAGAGTTTCTCCTCTTCACCACCATAACCCATTGAATTGATTCAACCTTCTGACTGGCTTGAATGTGTCTCTCCCTTTCTATCCTCACACCACCGTAGTCTCTTGCCTCTTAACTGGATTTCTTTTCTCCTGATTTCTTTCTCTCTCTCTCTCTCTCTCTCTCTCTCTCAGTGGTCCACAAAGCAGCCAGAGTTATCTTTCTAAAATGCAAATAATATCGGATCACCTACACTGCTTGAAACATTTCAATTACTCCCTGCTACCCTCAGGGTAAAGCTGTTTGGAGGTCACTTCTTTAAGCTTTTCCTGACCTAAGCTATATTAGGCCCCTCTTCCATGTGCTCTGTCTGTATTTTTAATAAGATAGCACATTGAGAGATGGATGAATACTGTTTACAAGCCTGGGCCCCTTCTCTTCCCCTACATGCCCTCTAAAATACTGTAAATCCCTATGAAGGCAGGATCATACACCAATGAATCCTCCATATTTAGTACAGGGCATGACACAGAGTAAATATTTCTGTAAGAATGACGCGTAGAGTTGACAGTCAAATGACACAAAGCATTGCTGGGTAAATGACACTTAGGGTTGCTGAAAGCATAAATAAAAGAAAGAGAAGGAAGGAGTATACTAAGGCAAAACCCATTTACTCGAATTTAATCTGCAAACAGCAGAGTTCTCACTCAGTTCAAATGAGATCTAGTTGTTTAAAAAATTCTGGGACCTCCTTCTCTCTCTCTTGCTCCTGCTCTTGCCAGGTGACATGCTTCCTCCCGCTTCACCTTCTGCCATTTTTGGAAGCTTCCTGAGACCTCACCAGAAGCCAATTGGATGCCGGCACCACCCTTCCTGTAGAGCCTGCAGAACCATGAGCCAATTAAACTTCCTTTTCTTGTAGGTTACCTAGCCTTAGGTATTTCTCTATAGCAATATAAGACCAAGACCAGACAAACACAGTGGGCATAGGTGATACACTTTTAGCATGTTTGTTACAATAAAACATTGGAGAAGTTTCCATAATTCAGATATTTTTGTATCACTTTGGACTACAAAATTGTTCCTACATGTGATTTTACAAATCCTGTGTACATCACAACATGTGATAACCTTGTGGTTCAAGAGTGGCCAAATTTTAATCTGATGACTCTTACTGTTCAATCTCCAGGGGAGTTGCCACATGTTAATATGTGGCCAAATAAGTAACACTTATTTGTATTGATGTGAGTAGCTCCTTTGGTGTGTTTTTCTAATTTCCCTTAAGATTAAGGTGACTGTACAGCTCAGTGTGCCTGGGAGAGTCCTAGGTTGTTGTCTCATTCTAAATAACATAGACCCCTCTTTCATCATCAAGTGCCCAGTTCAGGTGATACATTATATGGTTACCATACTAATGATATAATGGGCTAAGATTTTATCTTTGTCCTTTGTGCCAAATAGCTTTCTGTACAGGCAGTTAAATTACCTCCTTCCACTCCATCTTTTGGTAGGTTTTAAAAACTTATTATTGATTTACATACATTAAAATTTACTCTTTTTAAAGTACAGCTTTATGAATTTTGGAAAATGCATCAATTCCTATGACCACCGCCACAATCAAGATTCCTGATCCTTAACCCCTGGCAACCATTCTATCCCCTATAGTTTTGCCTTTTTCAGGATGCAACGTAAATGAAATCTTGTAGCCTTTGAGTCTAGTTTCTTTTGCATCTGAGATGCATTCAAATTGTTTATGTGTCAATATTTTTCCATTTTATCGCTGAATAGTATTCCACCATATGAATGCATCTCAGATTATCTATTTGCTCATTGAAGGGTTCCTTCCAATTTTTTATGATTATGAATAGAGCTGCTATAAGCCTTTATGAAAAGGTTCTTGTGTGACCATGTTTTCATTTGTCCTCGGTAAATAGCTAGAAGTAGAATTACTGGTTCTACGGCATAAGTGAACATTTAACTTTATAACAAACTCTCAAACTATTTTTCAAAGTGGCTTTACTATTTTAAACTCCCCACAATGTACGAGAGTTTTAGTTTCCCTGCATCCTGGTCAGTACTTGGTGGTGTCAGTTTTGTCATTGTTGTTTTCGGTACTGTTTATTCATTGGTTATGTTAGCTATTCTAATAGATGTGTAGTGGCATTTCATTGTGGTTTTAATTTGCATTTCCCCAATGACTAACAATATTAAACACCTTTTCATGTGCTTATTTGCCATATCTTCAATGGTGAATTGTTTGTTCAAATCTTTCACTCATTTTTTAAGTTGGGTTATTTTCTGATTACTGAGTTTTTAAAGTTCTGTATATATTCTGGATACAAGTCCTTTATTAGATACATGACTTGCAAACCTTTGTCTCAATCTGTGGCTTGCTTTACGTTCTCTTAACAGTGTCTTTCCCAAAGCAGAAATTTTTATTTTTGTGAAATCCACTGAAATGCCTTTGTAATTTTATCAAAAAGTAATTGAGCATGTCCACATAGGTCTATTTCTGAACTCTCTATTCTGCAGCATTAATTTATGCTGTTGGAAATTTTAATTAGACTTTAAAAGTTAAAATTAAAATCTTTTGTTTATTAACTCAGAATTTATATTTTACAAAAATAGATGAAATTTCTTTTGTTTCAAGGTAATCTGCAAAGATAAATGACTATATTAATAGAGAGTTGAAATTTATGTAATATCACTTGACCTGAGATTTAAATGAGTCCTCAATAAATGTATTCTATAATAAAGTTGGTCACATAAATAGGTACCACACCATGTCCCAAAGCATTTGTCACAGATCTTCTATGAGGTGCGCTACCAAGAAACAAACAATTTTCCACCATCAAAACTGTTTCAGAAGCCCTGCCTGCTCTTATATGTAGCTTCTCAGTAATGAACAATGTACATATCACAGGCTCTGAGTAGTCCTGCGATGAAGGGCCATTTAGTGTTGTATAGTCCAGAATGTTCCTTTCTTTTTTTTTTCTTTTTATTATTATTATTATTATACTTTAAGTTTTAGGGTACATGTGCACAGTGTGCAGGTTAGTTACATATGTATACATGTGCCATGCTGGTGTGCTGCACCCATTAACTCGTCATTTAGTATTAGGTATATCTCCTAATGCTATCCCTCCCCCACACCCACAACAGTCCCCAGAGTGTGATGTTTCCCTTCCTGTGTCCATGTGTTCTCATTGTTCAATTCCCATCTATGAGTGAGAACATGCGGTGTTTGGTTTTTTGTCCTTGCGATAGTTTACTGAGAATGATGATTTCCAGCTTCATCCATGTCCCTACAAAGGACATGAACTCATCATTTTCTATGGCTGCATAGTATTCCATGGTGTATAGGTGCCACATTTTCTTAATCCAGTCTATCATTGTTGGACATTTGGGTTGGTTCCAAGTCTTTGCTATTGTGAATAGTGCCACAATAAACGTACATGTGCATGTGTCTTTATAGCAGCATGATTTATAGTACTTTGGGTATATACCCAGGAATGGGATGGCTGGGTCAAATGGTATTTCTAGTTCTAGATCCCTGAGGAATCGCCACACTGACTTCCACAAGGGTTGAACTAGTTTACAGTCCCACCAACAGTGTAAAAGTGTTCCTATTTCTCCACATCCTCTCCAGCACCTGTTGTTTCCTGACTTTTTAATGATCGCCATTCTAACTGGTGTGAGATGGTATCTCATTGTGGTTTTGATTTGCATTTCTCTGATGGCCAGTGATGATGAGCATTTTTTCATGTGTTTTTTGGCTGCATAAATGTCTTCTTTTGAGAAGTGTCTGTTCATATCCTTTGCCCACTTTTTGTTGGGGTTGTTTGCTTTTTTCTTGTAAATTTGTTTGAGTTCATTGTAGATTCTGGATATTAGCCCTTTGTCATATGAGTAGGTTGTTTCTCCCATTTTGTAGGTTGCCTGTTCACTCTGATGGTAGTTTCTTTTGCTGTGCAGAAGCTCTTTAGTTTAATTAGATCCCATTTGTCAATTTTGGCTTTTGTTGCCATTGGTTTTGGTGTTTTAGACATGAAGTCCTTGCCCATGCCTACGTCCTGAATGGTAATGCCTAGGTTTTCTTCTAGGGTTTTTATGGTTTTAGGTCTAACGTTTAAGTCTTTAATCCATCTTGAATTAATTTTTGTATAAGGTGTAAGGAAGGGATCCAGTTTCAGCTTTCTACATATGGCTAGCCAGTTTTCCCAGCACCATTTATTAAATAGGGAATCCTTTCCCCATTGCTTGTTTTTCTCAGGTTTGTCAAAGATCAGATAGTTGTAGATAGGTGGCATTATTTTTGAGGGCTCTGTTCTGTTCCATTGATCTATATCTCTGTTTTGGTACCAGTACCATGCTGTTTTGGTTACTGTAGCCTTGTAGTATAGTTTGAAGTCAGGTAGCGTGATGCCTCCAGCTTCGTTCTTTTGGCTTAGGATTGACTTGGCGACGCGGGCTCTTTTTTGGTTCCATATGAACTTTAAAGTAGTTTTTTCCAATTCTGTGAAGAAAGTCATCGGTAGCTTGACGGGGATGGCATTGAATCTCTAAATTACCTCGGGCAGTATGGCCATTTTCACGATATTGATTCTTCCTACACATGAGCATGGAATGTTCTTCCATTTGTTTGTATCCTCTTTTATTTCATTGAGCAGTGGTTTGTAATTCTCCTTGAAGAGATCCTTCGCGTCCCTTGTAAGTTGGATTCCTAAGTATTTTATTCTCTTTGAAGCAATTGAGAATGGGAGTTCACTCATGATTTGGCTCTCTGTTTGTCTGTTATTGGTCTATAAGAATGCTTGTGATTTTTGTACATTGATTTTGTATCCTGAGACTTTGCTGAAGTTGCTCATCGGCTTAAGAAGATTTTGGGCTGAGACAATGGGGTTTTCTAGATATACAATCATGTCGTCTACAAACAGGGACAATTTGACTTCCTCTTTTCCTAATTGAATACCCATTATTTCCTTCTCCTGCCTAATTGCCCTGGCCAGAACTTCCAACACTATGTTGAATAGAATGTTCCAAATATACTACATTGATCTTCCATTAGCCATTATCAACATTTTCCAAAAGACTATTTTTGGTCTTTCTTCATGTATTTGTGGGTTTGTGTTCCCTCCGGTGGAGAATTCCCAACATATTTTTCATATACTTTTTTTTTTTTTTTGAGATGGAGTCTCGCTCTGTTGCCTAGGCTAGAGTGCAGTGGTGTGATCTTGGCTCATTGCAACTTCCACCTCTCAAGTTCAAGCAATTCTCTTGCCTCAGCCTCCCAATGTAGCTAGGATTACAGGCCATGCCATCACTCCTGGCTAGTTTTTGTAATTTTAGTAAAGACCAGATTTCACTATGTTGGCCAGGCTGGTCTTGAATTCCCGCCCTCAAACAGTCTGCCTGCCTCAGCCTCCCAAAGTGCTGAGATTACAGGCGTGAGCCACCCTGCCCAGCCTCATATTTTTTTTTTCAATATAGTTTGAGCATCCTTTTTAAACCTACTTCTCTTCTACTGATTATTAATTTAATATTTTTTTACTTCTTTGTAATTGAGGCTTTTCTGTGGAAAATGAGTGAATCATTTAGGATGAAACAAAGGACTTGAACATACTATAATGTTTTATGCTTTGTGCAAACAGAAATAGTTACTACACTTAATTACAAATCAAACTCCTCAGATTTCATAGTATTTATTAAAATCAGGATATGTTGATGTTTTTAGGCATACTATCATCATAATACATTCTTAACTCTGTGAAATAACAAATAGAAAAAATGCAAAGTACTACCAACAAATCAAACTTTTTTGAAAATTGATTATGTGATGTAAAGCTTGGAAAGCAATGAAGATAATCATTATAAGAAATAAAGTTAACTAGATTTTGTATTGCTAGCCACAAATATGCTTCATATTCAGTGTACAGTCTAAAATTAACAAAATTGTCTCTGAACAGTTGACAGTCCAAAGAATAACTCTAAATTGGTTTTAGAAAAAAAAGCTGTGGTGTTTACATTTCAGAGAAGAAGATGTTTGTAGAAAACTACACAAGTTTTAAAAAGTATTGTCTTGTTAATATAATTAGATAGAAAGATAGCTTGTATAATTAGAACATATCCATATATTTTAATGTATTTATCCACATAGTAAATATTTCTAACCAACTAATCAAGGCATGTATTTGAAAAGGTATCAGACTATCTTATCACTTGGAATGGAAAACAGAGTCTACTAAAACTGTTGATCACACAGAAGAGGGGAAAACTTAAAGTGGAAATTAGCAATGATTCAAGGATTTTCTACTAACTGAAAATGTCTAGAATCTAGAATATTTCACAATGAATGTTTTAGAGCACTGGGCTTATCTTTTGGAAATGTAATACAGCTGCAATAATATGGTTTTAATTCCAAGGCAATTCTCATATGTCAGGGCTACTTGTTGGCTGACATATATATCCAGTGAATTGTTATCTGCTCCATGTAATATCAGTATTAATCTTAACATAGGTTTATGAGCATAATGTGCTTGTATCATATTTCTCAATGTAATATAGTTATAATAATATACTTGTGATATGACATTATCATACCTAAAAATGGGCAACTATAAAATTGATAAAATACCTAATTCATGCCATCTTCCTGTATTATTGTGTCTCTGATACTTGTAACATGTCATCATTTTTATGTAAATGTCAATACCTTGAATATGTAAACACATTTTTAAGAATCATTAACAACATAGTTATATTTAACTTGGAAATAACTGTGAATATAGAAAGGCAATATTTTAGAGTATTCTGAAGATTACCCTGCATTTGGAGTGTTCAGAAACTAATTAATTTCAACTGTATATTAACATTATAAGCATAAAATGAAGTAATTAAAATACATTTAATTTTAGATAATGACTTACTTTTATCATCTTTCTCAACTGTTCACATTTATGCTTCTAATTTATGCTTTTGCCTTCTTGTATCCTTTCAGCACTCATTTCTATTTCTTCCTCTTTTCTCTTTTTTTTAATCATTCAGTTATTATAGGCCATCATTAGTAGAAAAAATTCCAGAATCTAATTCAATTATACCAGGACAAATAAACACATAGCTGTAAGATTCATAACAATGTGTATTCACTCCTGTAAGTTACAACATAAAGTTTAGCAGGTAGAAAATGTTATTTCAAGAGAAAAGATGAGATTTCTACATATTTTTAAAGACTTCTTTTGGTTCTTCACATCTTGATGTTTTGTGTTATTTCTAGTGGAAGATTATCAGCATGTCATGTGGAAAAGATGTGGTAAATGAGTATTTTCCTTTAGTGGATTATATTTTAACATATACATATTGAATTGTAAAATTCATTGATAGAATTTACTGCTCTCCTAATTAACATATAATTTTTTAAAGATACGTACAAATAACTAATAAATTTTTAGGATACAAAGTTTTGATATGTACTGGAAATGTGCACATAGTATATTCTGCTACAAGCAAACATTCCCAAAAAGTCACATACTTCTAAAATAGTTTTAGGCCACAAATATGAGTATGATATATTTTCAATCACCACAGTTTAAAAATCAAAATTTTGGAAATATGGTAAAAAATGTGCTCATGTCAGATACCATTCCATCTTTTCCTTAACAAATTTAGTTAGGCACTGATTTCCAAGCTTATATTTCCATGGCAACTTCCTTTATGAGTCGTCCCAGGTTATTTCAGGATATGGAATGGAGGAAAAACCATTTTCCAAGATTGGATGACCTAAGCAACTCTCTCCCTCAAAGGCACTTTTCTGGCTCAGATTCCTTATACATATTGTGAAGTTCATTTAATGTTAACTTGGTCTTCCAACCAAAGACGTTTTTTGTTTTTAATCCTCGTTATGATAGTGAATCCACCTAGTGATACAATCAGCCTTTTATCACATGGGCAGCTGGGCCTCCCCTTCATAAACTGATGGAGTTTCCAGGCCTGCAGCATGCCTAAACCAAACCATGAGGTATAACCACCCTAAGATTAGGCAGTGAGATGCGGTGGACACTGCGTGGCCTCTGATATCAGATTACCTGGGTTCAAATCCTAATTCTATCACTTTCTAAATACACAGCCCTGAGAAAGCTACCTAAGTTCTTTTTGCCTTAGTTTCCACATATTAAAAATGAGGATAATAATAATATTTACATAGGGTTATGGAGATTAGATGATTTAATTCACATGAAGCACAGATAATAGTGCTTGATATGTAGTAAGTCCTCAATAAATGTTAGCAATTATTATTAAGACCTGATTTGATTTTCAGCCTAAAACTGTCTTACCTCATTATTAAACTATCCAAGATGTTCTAGCCCATGAGGACCTGAGTTGGAAGGCCTTTGAGCTACCACAGATGCCTGAAAATGTTTCTAGTGTTGTTAGAGCTCTGGCAGCTTCCTAAATTAATTTATGGTACCCACATAACCAAAAAAGAGATTGAAAATTTGTCTTTTTGTTGACAGAAATTCTTTTGGAAGCAATGTGTTTGTTTTATTTTCCAAGGAAACAACATCTAAGCATTGTCTATGCTATCATTTAACCCCAAATGTTCCTGCTTTATTTGCTGAATAAGTATAGGTCCTGTGTCCTTGAAAGGACCCAAAACTTCATCCAGAGTTTGACCTATGGAGGCCTTGCTTGATCTGGACCTTGCCTTTTTCCCCAACTTCATCTCACTACACCCACCCTTCTCACTTCCTTCTACTCTCAATTTCTTATTATGCATCATTGACTTTTTTCATTCATGAAATACTCCAAGTTCTTTCCAGCATCAGGACTTTGCTCATGATGTTCCTCTACTTAACATGATTCTCTGAATCACCTAGAATGTCTCATCCTTTAGAGCTCCTCATCAGAGAGGTTTCCCATGCCTGTACTATATATAGTAGGTTCTTTTCCTCCATGCTCTTTTCTTATGTCTCAGCCTCTTCCGGTTCCTGTGTAGCACTTATCTCAACTTGCTTCAACTTTATTTCTGTCAACTTCAGGGAGGATGGAGTCAGGAGGAGAGCTGGGTCTTCTACCATATTCCATGAGAGCCCTGTCTACCTTTTCATTGTCAGCATCTAGCACATTGATTGGCATGAAGTAACTGTTTAATGAAGAGATGAGTGACCAATACATATCTTGATACATGTTATTAAAGTGTTTCCAAATGGAAAAGTGGCCTGCTTTGAAAGATGATTAATAATAATCTAAATTAATAAGTCAGCTGGGTGTGGAGGAGCACATTATAAACCCAGTGCTTTGGGAGGGCAAGGCAGGAGGATCCCTTGAGCCTATGAGCTCAAGACCAGCCTGGGCAACATTATGAGACTCTATCTCTACAAAAAAAATTTTTTTCATTAGCTAGGCATGGTGGCATGCACTGTGGCCCTAGCTACTTGGAAGGCTGATGCAGAAGGATTCTTTAAATGCAATAATTTGGATTTGCAGTGAGCTGTGATCACACCACTGCACTCCAGCCTAGGCAATACAGCAAGACCCTCTCTCAAAAAAATTAAATATATTAATAATTTGTATGTGCATACCTTTTATAGTTTGTTCCTGAGAATTTACTTATTGAATTAATTTGCTCTGCAAACAATTTTAAAAGAAATGTAAAGAAAGTAATGATAAACTTTGGCTCATTCTTATGAGAATAATGACACTCTAAATTGTTATGGTCTGAATTAAGTTGTTCTATAGAATTAATTTAGACAATTATATCACCTCCCTTTGCTCCTAGTTTATAAATAGGAAGTGTCTTATGTAATAACCATGGGGCCAAATATAACATAAAGTATCCATAATCTCCAAACTTTATGACAATATTGACTATCTTAAATGACAGAAAATACTACTCAATAATTATTTTTCTATTAAAACATTGCTAAATTATTATTACCACTTTTAATATAATTAACTTCTTTAAATCTGCATTTAAAACGTTCTTAAAAGTGTTTGTTTATATTATTAAGCGA